>NC_139020.1:3714819-3942319 GCF_964662115.1 Mustela nivalis | reverse complement strand
GTCAAATAAATAAATAAAATCTTTAAAATTAAACAAACAAATAAATAAAGGCAAGGAAAACCCTTTACAAGTAGAAGCGCACCATATTTTCAGTTTTTTCTTCCACATAAATCAGTAAAATAATAAATAGAATAGACTCAGTATTTAAAAGTTATGATAGTAAATTACAGAAGAAATGAGGTGACCTTATAGCTTTTGGGGATTAGAATGGGTAGGGATGAGGGAGAGATAAGCTGTTTTGTGATGACCCTACATTGTGTGTAATCATATTGCTTTAACTTTTTAAAAAAACATTTAGAAAAATAAGACCTTTTTTAGCCAATAATGGCACTAGGGCTGTAGCCAGAGAATGATCAACAAATCTAAAAGGATGTACAGTTGGATATATTTTGGTAAACATTACATAGTCTAGAGGCCCCTAGCCTTACGGATTCAGACCCCTAGTTTTTTTTTTGTTTTTTTTTTTCAGTGTTCCAGAATTCCTTGTTTATACACCACACACAGTACTCCATGCAATACATGCCCTCCTTAATACCCACCACCAGGCCCACCTAATCCCTCACCCCCACCCCTCCAAAACCCTCAGTTTGCTTCTCAGAGTCCACAGTCTCTCATGGTTCATCTTCTCCTCTGATTTCCCCCAACTCACTTCTCCTCTCCTTCACTCAATGTCCTCTGTTATTCTTTATGCTCCACAAATAAGTGAAACCCTTTGATAATTGACTCTTTCTCCTTGACTTATTTCACTCAGCAAATCTCCTCCAGTCCCGTCCATGTTGATACAAAAGTTGGGTATTCATCCTTTTTGATGGAGGCAAAATACTCCATTGTATATATGGACCACATCTTCCTTATCCATTCGTCTGTTGAAGGGCATCTTGGCTCTTTCCACAGTTTGATGACTGTGGCCATTGCTGCTGTGAACACTGGGGTACAAATGGCCCTTCTGTTCACTACCAGACCCCTGGATTTTGAGTTGATGCTTCTGCAGCAGTAGACTCACATTAATCGATGTAACAGAGACTGATGTATAACTTACAGTTTATAATAAAGTATACTATTGCCCAAGGAATGATTTTTTTCACTCTAGACACTCAGCTTGGGAAACCAAACCCTAACCAGAAAATTGCAATGGTAGATCTGGACCCAAAACAAAGGAGTTAGTTGAATGAATGGGATGTACAAGATGTTTTCATGGGATAGTCTTGTCTGGAATACGGGAATGGTTACAGTCTTTGCCCTGGACTATGCTTTATGAGTCCAGTCAGCATCTGTCTCTGTGACCATCTTTATTCTCTGCTTCCTTTGGCTGATAAATCTGCCATGCTTTCACACCTAATCAGATTAAGATAGTCCTTCATTCAGGTCGTTGTCAGGGCACCTGGCTGGCTCAGTTGGTAGAGCATGTGACTCTAGATCTAGAGGCTGTGAGTTTGAGCCCCATGTTGGGTGTCGAGCCTATTTAAGACATTACGTCATTCAGGTCATTGCCAAGTCAAGCTTTCCGGGAGCTATTCCATACAATTAAGAAAGTTTTGCATATCTTCACCCGCATGAACTACTTGTGTTTCAGTTTCACTGTCAGAGGACACGCTTAGTTTTTTTTTTTGTTTGTTTGTTTGTTTGTTTTTTAGTTTCAGGTGCTTGAAGATGCTCACCTATGTTCCCAAAGCATCAAAACAGTTACTCTTCATGTGTTAGTTAAAACAATCCTCTTTTTATTATTCACTTATTAGTAAAATTAAAGAATGATAGTTGAAAATAAGTTTTTTAGGCTCACATTAAGTTCTTCTGTTTCCATATCTTTAAAATAGTCTTTTCATGCTGATTATCTGATAGTGATGATCGAGTGTTTTTTTTTAAAGCACTTCAGCTTCCTATGAAGAAAGAAGAGAACTATGAGCTCAGTTCCCTATAAAACAAAGAGAAAAATAAATTACCTTCTCAATTGCTATTTCTTCAAATATTGCTCTGTCCATTCTCTCCTTTCCTTCTGAAATGCTTCACTTTCATTGTATCCTCCATGTCTAGTTAGTACCCTCTTTTGTCTTTTCCATCTTTTGTCTCTGCTTGCTTGGATCTGGATATTTTCTTTTGGCTTACCTTCCAGTTTTTAATTCTCTCATCAGCTGGATCTAACCTGCTAAAAAACACACTAATTGTGTTCTCAATTTGTGATGCATTTTTCAGTTCCAGCATGTTTCTTTTGTTCCAAATTGTTCTTGCTTTTTAAAAAAGTTTTCAGTTTTCTGCTAAAAAGTTTTAATCTTGCCTTTTATAATCTTGAATCCATAAGCATAATTACTTTAGAAATTGTGTCTGATCAATCTTTTATCTAGAGTCCCTGCGTCCCTCTTTCTATTGTCTGTTCTCTTTGCTAGTTCTCATTTATGTCATCTTGTCTCTTTGTGTTTCGGTTATCTTTGATAGAGTGCCAAACATCGTATTTCAGAGATTTCTCAGAAATAATGTGAGTCCTGGTAGCATGTTTCCTTTCTCCAGACAGGATTGTCTTTTATTTCACCCAGCTACTTGGAGATATCACCAACTTGGGATCACCTTAATATAATTACAGTGGTTGACATACTTGGGACCAATTGGGTGACTTGAAGCTGAGCAATGGTCCATGTGGGGGCAAAGTTACTTTTCCTTCCTCCTGACCTCTAGGGTATGACCCATGGCGTTCCCAAATGAAGCCTTCAAGGATTTATGAAAACACGAAGCTGGCAGGCCTGGATTCCTGCTCTTGACCTCCTGTCTCACAAGACAGCCAAAGTGTGGTTCAGCTGCTTGGCCTCCTCTTCCTGAATCCACAAACACCCCAGTACCCCGTGCTGACTGTTCCTCTTCAGGTTTCCATCTTCTCCTGGTTCTTCATCCATTTTATCACCTTGTTAGGGTTCCCATTCCTTCAAGCAGTTTTCAAAGACATTTATTCCAAGTAAACAGAAGTGGAACTCACTGAAATCCCTGACCAAAAAAAACCATACGTTATCATGTGCTCTCTTCTCATTAAGATATTCCTCTGAGTCTCAGTTGAATAATGCCCCATACTTCAAATGCTTATGTCTCAGTGTATACAATCCACAGCTGTTCACTTTAACAGACTCAAAGACCAAAGTGTTAATTTATGACTCACACTGCAACAGTAGTTCATTTGTATTCTTTGGAATCCATTCAAGATGACTCTTCATAACCTGCCCATCTTCAAACAACAGGAAGTGGGATTATTTATTTCAAACAAGAAAAAGCACACAGAGAGATGGACTGGATCTGAATAAGCATAAGGTCCGTTCAAGTGAGATGAAGCCCAACGACTGAAGAGAGGGTGTATAACACAAACGTAGTGTGCACACCTCTGCTGTTGGGTGGGGGCCATCGTAGGGTCCCAATGGTGGTACAGTTAGCCTCTACCAGTGGCAGTGAGGAGCACATATCTGCTGATGGATGACGATCTCATGTCCACAGCAAGCTTCTCCATCAGTTGCTTATTCTTAAAACAAACAGACCCACAAACAGACCAAAAAAAACCCAAAAAACCTGCTAAGACGCATTTGCTCTGTTGCACCACCAGCTGGGGCTCCTGTTTCCCGGAAATGAGGGCTCCATAACGTCAGGACGTTGTGCATTGGATTTGCTGTCATCCTGTCAGGGCTGGAGAAGATGTCTGACTCATAATTTGGAGAATCCATGACCAGAGGCCAACATCACCCACGGTCTGTTGGCAGGCAGCTCCTCCAGGGGGAGGCACCGTGGAGGCGGGGACGTTTAGGGTATGGGGGTTGCAGGGACCCAGGTCTGGGAGTGATGGTCTGCCTCTTGCTATTTCTCCTGAGGGAAGTGATTAAAGATAACACGCTGGTGAAGGTGATTGTGCTCAGCAAACCCAGCAGAGGCCAAGATGAAATCTGGCCATGGGGGAGAGTCAATGGCTTTTAGACTTTGCTTCCTCACATCTGAGGGGGCATGGCCCCGGCTTCCAGCTATTCCTGAAAGCCGTTCCAACAGGAACCTAGGTCCCCAGCATGTTTGCCCCCATGGGTGCTGGGGTCTCTGCATTTCTCTCCCCAAGAGCTCTGCATGCTCTCCCCAAGAGCAGAGTAGTAAGTATTTCAGGCTGCAGAAAGCCAGAGGACCACCGGCCTTCCACAGGGGGCATTGAGGGCTCAAGGGTCGGACCAGCTGGCGGGCTATGGGAGCACAGAGGAACCAGGTGTCCTCCTTGAAGACTGGGCAGAGGATGGCAGCCAGGAGCGGGGTGGGCAGAGTGGTCCTCTGGACGGGTTGAAGGAGAGGCTGGGGAGAATGGCCTGGCCAGAGCTGGCCTCAGTTTCTTTATCTGTGGAGTGAGCCACAAAGAACTCAGGCTCCTGCCAGCCCTTCTCCTGACTCCTTGCTGTGCTGACAATGACCTCCCTTCCTGAGTCCTCTGGCTCAGGGGCTCACCCAGGTGCCTGCCAGACAGAGCACGCTGGTCCACCCAGGAAGGACACAATGATGGGCCAGCGGGTGCAGACGCACTCTCCCTCCTCCGTGAGTCAGGGGCGGGCCTGGGCCAGAGGGCATCCGGGGCGGGGCCGGGAACCTGTGTCACTGCAGGACTTACGGGACAGCTTCCCCCATGCCCTGTTTGCAGGTGCCACACTTGGGCCTTCTGAAAAGTCATCATCGCCTTATTCTTCACGGTGATTCCGGACTGAAAACGAGCATCACATCCCGCTCTAAGAGATACCATCTGGGCTTTCCGATCTGGATCGGAGGGAGTTTCCCCACACCCAGCAGGGTCGTGCTCCCACTCGGGGCCCGGGCCACTGACAATGAATCACAGGCCACATCTGCACGTCCCCAAACCAGAATCACAGGGGACAGACTCTGCATCATTCCTGATCTCGGGCAGAACCCCACTGGGACATGTTTGCCATCACTGAGGATTGGTGCCTCACAGTCTGTGACGGGGCCTGGGGCCAAGGGGACAGGGAGAGAGAGAGACCGAGGAGTGACAGACCAACACGGCAGGGACGCCTCTGTCCCCATCTCTGCCACTGCCGTGCTGGGCCGCTGCCCAAGGGTCCATGAGTGTCTGGTGTGTACTTTCTGGGCCAGGGAGAGGGCTGCGTGGTGCCCGCCGTGAGCCACTCTGCCTGGCACTGTGGGGATGTGCCTAGCTCCACCCTCCGCCCTCCCCCCGCCCCGGGACCAGCTGCAGGGCTCTGCCCCTGTTTCTTACCTGTTTACCTTGCTGCGGGGTTCACAGGCTTGCAGATATCCCCTGTGCAGAGACAGAGGTAGAACTGGGGAAACGGGCAAAGATAACAGGAGAGGGAGGGGTCAGGGCTGTGGTCGGGCCCCAGCTGCCCACACCCCCGGAGGGGCCGCCTGTCTGCCCAAGAGGAGCCTGGGCCCCAGGGTCCACTGCTACAACCAGTCCCCGGCTAAGCAAGCATGTCTGCATGGCCGGCAGGGCCTCGTTGTCTGAGGCCTTTTCCCGGCCCTCCCCGAGGGGCCTTCGATCTTCGGTGTCTTTGACCTGCTGGGAGCAGGCCGTGTGCTGCCTCACAGAGGTTGGGGGGACAGGAGCCAGAGCCCAGGAGGATGTAGGCAGGGTGTTGAGGGCTAGAGATAGCACCCCAAGGGTGGGTGGGGCCGTGGGGGTGCCAAGGGTGGGAGGGGCCTGCTCATGGCCTGCTCATGGCGGGAGCCTGGCCCAGCGCTGGGACAGGCCCTGGAGTGGCAGCAGGCCCTCCCCGCCCCCCAGCCCACAGGCCATCGAGAGCGGAGGCCAGGTTAGGCTGACCTGAGGGAGGTCACCCCGCCCCTCCCACCTTCCAGGGGCGCCCCGCGTACCCCCCACGCACCCTGGGCTCTGTGTTCTGTTTGCTGGACTGGCGAGTCCTGGGTCCTCCACGGTCCCTAGAGCCCAATCTGGGGCCTCGCTTCTGTCAACAGCCGTGGGACAGCAGTCCTGGTGGGACTCTGGCCCCTCACATATCCCATGTGAGGGTCCCCACCTGAGGTCTGGGACAACCTTGTTTTCCTTGTGTGCACTGGGTTGGTGACGGCTCCTGTGTGGCCCGTGCGGGCCCCCAGGGCAGTGCCCGGGGCATTACCAGGCCTGTGTCAATATTTGCCATTCTTTCCTTGCATGGGTTTTATTTTTTTTTCTTTCCCCAAACAGTAAACACTCCTGGATTCAGGTTTACTCTTCAAGGAAACAGTGGGTCAGGGAAGTTGGATCCAGAATAACGTGGCTCTGAGGGGTGCCCTGGTTTCCCCACTGACCACAGCAGGAAGCCGGGGTCCAAGCTGAGCTGAAAATCCTGCCCAGCACGCCGGAGCCGGTCGGACCGGGCCGGGGGTGGGGGCAGCACGTGGGGCGCCGTGGGCGCGCGCAGACTCTCTGCCCCGCGAGGCCCCACACACTGTACCGTCCAGAGCCAGCCCCTCCCTTGGGCTCATGGAATCACGCTCGTCCCGGCGCACGGAAATCCCTGGGCCACCTGGACAGAATTCTGTTCGACTGAAATGTACAGCATCCAGCCATCTTCTTTCCTTTTCTCTTTCTTTCTTTAAGATTTTAAGTATTTATTTGGCACACACAGAGAGCACAAGCAGGGGGAGAGGCAGGTAGAGGGAGAGGGAGAAGCAGGCATCCCACAGAGCAGAGAGCCCGAGGCAGGACCCGATCCCAGGACCCCGGGATCATGACCTGAGTCAAAGTCAGACGCTCAACCGGCAGGCAGCCCAGCGATCTCTCTTCTCTAAGGTTAAAACTCTGTCCCCACGTCACGAGGAGTGGAGGGACGTGAGGATTTTCACAAGACGCAAAGCAAACAGGGCCTGGTGGTGGGGACAGCCCCTCCCCACACTGAATCTAGTATTTCATAAAGCCCAGACCCCACTGCTGGGTGAAGATGCTGATTTTCTCACTTACCCCGGGGGGACACCCGTGGCGGCCAGCCCTGCATCCTTCCCCCGCGTTCTGACGAACAGGCCAGATAAGGCCCCCAGGTTCAAGGGCTCAGGTCCTCACACTCTCTTGAAGTGAGGGGTGGCCGCAGGACACTTCCGGCAAACCAGACCTAAGCAGGAACCTGCCGGGGCATCTGGGGACCCTTTCTTTCCCTGAAACGGGCACCCCTTCTCCCATTCTCTCTCCCTCCCCGGCCACGGAAGCAAGGCCTGGGGCAGCAGGGGCCGCTTGCCATCACGAAGCTATGATGTGGGGAAGGAGAGCCAATAGGAAGGATGGTCGAGCGGGGCCGTAGCAGGAGCAAGGGTCCCTGACGGCACCAGGGGCCGCCGCCCCGACACGGGGCCTGGGTTCGTCAGGGTGCGTGTGGTTCGCCGGTGAATCAGAGTTCCCACGGGAGGCTGTCTGCGGGGATGGGGACGGACCGGGGTCAAAGTCCGGGGGACAAGCAGGCCATCTCTGGGTTGTGGCTTGCAAGGACACTGAAGGGGACCCCCGGGGGAAAGTTGACCCCTGAAGTGCTGTGAGGCTCTGCCAGTCCCCGGAGCCCCCCACTCGTGGCTGGGCATGGTCTGGGCCGTGGGCTCTGTGGGGTCCACCACTGAGATGCGTGACATAGAGGGGACCTCTCTGCTTCTCTGGCCTCAGGTTCTGCGTGTCGAGTTGACGTTCTTTGTTCTTGCTATAAATTAGGGTTTCTTCAGCATGTACTTTCTTGTCCCCCCGCTCGGGGGCAAGGTGGCTGGGAGATGGGGGTGGGGAAGGGAGAGAGAGATTTCACTGGAAAACCTTTCCTGGCCCGACAAATGACCATGAACTATTGCGGCTACCGTGGGGAAGTGTTTCCACAGGGAACAGAACTATTTTTAACCTGAGAAGTGTTTTGTTTCTCTTCCTGTTGTACAAGAACACACATGAAGGATATGATGGGGTTGGTATGAACTCAGTCACCCCGAACCCAAATATTTACATTCCAGGTGACTTAGTCCCGCTCCCAGGTCTGTTGGAGCAGGTGCCAGCACGTACCCGGGAAAGAATGCCCTGCCCGAGCCGAGCCGGGGGGACGGCTGGGGGCTCCGGAGGGCGGTCCCATGAGGCCTTTGACCCTACTTGCTAGGTGAGCCTGCTGAGAAGTTGCGTGGGGATCGTCCCTGTGGCCCTCGCTCTGCAAACACTCAGCCTCAGGCCAGACCCATCCAGCTGCATTCCGTGAATGGACATGGGACACAGGTCACACAGCGAGGCGCTCCTCTGCCTCCTTCCCTGATGGTCGCCCTGGGAAACCCAAGCCCGGGGCCACCACTATCAGGCGGGGCTAGCCCAGACAGCCACCCTAGCTGCCCTACTCCGACCTCCCCCCCGCAGAGGGAGGCCTTCTCATCTGCCCTGCCTACTTTCCACCAGCAGCTCCTGTTTTAATTTTTATTTTTTTAAGATTTTATTTATTTGACAGAGAGCGCGTGGAAAGAGGGGAGTGGGGAGTGGGAGAGGGAGACGCAGGCTTCCCCCTGAGCATGGAGCCCCATGGGGGACCCCGAGATGGTGACCTGAGCCCGTCCGGCGCCCCTCAGCAGCCCTTCTTATTTCTATTACTGCTGTGGTCAGCCTTGACTGTTCCCAGCCGCATGCGGGGGCGGGAGACGGAGGAGACAAGCTGAGGCTTATTCCTCTCTACTCCGCAGAGGTTGGCCCCACCGCGCGGCACGCACGCCCCACGGAAGTCAGAGCCGGGCTGTTGATCTGCATCTCTGGCTCGAGCTGTGGGCCTTGTATGCGGTAGGTGCTCCCTGCAAGTTTCACTGAGAAAAGGGGCTGTTTGGGCTTGAAGGAAAGAACTCTTACTTGCATTTGAAACCCAGAAAGGAATCTGGTGATACCTGAGTAACTTAGTCACCTTGGGTTAGCATGAGGGTTTCCAGTAATTCACATCGCCATGTGTGTGACATTCGCTGGGAGTACACTTGGGGCAAAGTGCTGAAGAAGACACGTATATCCTACACAGGTCACAGGTAATCAAGACTCAGATCTCATCCGAGAGTAAAGATGCAGGGTGCTTGGGTGGCTCAGTGGGTTAAGTGTCTGCCTCCGGCTCAGGTCGTGATCCCAGGTGCTCTGATGGAGCCCTGCATCGCATTGGGCTCCTTGCTCAGTGGGGATCTACTTCTCTTCTTCTCCCTCACTCCCTCCCCGTGTTCTTTTTTTTTTAATTTTTTATAAACATATAATATATTTTTATCCCCAGGGGTACAGGTCTGTGAATCTCCAGGTTTACACACTTCACAGCACTCACCAAAGCACATACCCTCCCCAATGTCCATAACCCCACCCCCTCCTCCCAACCCCCTCCCCCCAGCAAACCTCAGTTTGTTTTGTGAGATTAAGAGTCACTTATGGTTTGTCTCCCTCCCAATCCCATCTTGTTTCATTGATTCTTCTCCTACCCACTTAAGCCCCCATGTTGCATCACCACTTCCTCATATCAGGGAGATCATATGATAGTTGTCTTTCTCTGCTTGACTTATTTCGCTAAGCATGATACGCTCTAGTTACATCCATGTTGTCGCAAATGGCAAGATTTCATTTCTTTTGATGGCTGCATAGTATTCCGTTGTGTATATATACCACATCTTCTTGATCCATTCATCTGTTGATGGACATCTAGGTTCTTTCCATAGTTTGGCTCTTGTGGACTTTGCTGCTATAAACATTCGGGTGCATGTGCTCCTTCAGATCACTACGTTTGTATCTTTAGGGTAAATTCCCAGTAGTGCAATTGCTGGGTCATAGGGTAGCTCTATTTTCAACATTTTGAGGAACCTCCATGCTGTTTTCCAGAGTGGCTGCACCAGCTTGCATTCCCACCGACATCCCTCCCCATGTTCTTGCTCTCTCTCTCTCTTTCTCCCAAATAAACAAATAGTCTTAAAAAAAAAAATACTAAAGATGCCCCATGATTTTATGTACCTCTCAGCAAAAATACTACCTATAGAGGTGTTAGAATGTGGCATAAGTCGGTGAAATAGTTATTCATCTTGTCTTGACATGGGCTATCATGTTGGAGAGACCAGATTTATATGCATGAAATTAATTTTAAAACCAAAACAGTCCACTAAACTATGAACTCCATGGTTTGGCACAGGAGACAGAGGGCATTGGGACCCAGAAAGGAGAAGTGGCAGTCGGGGCTAAGGGAGATGGGGGAGGTTTGAAAGAAGATGATGTCATCTGAGCCCTGGAAAGGGGAAGCTTGGGACGAAAGTGACCTTGGGAAGTGGAGTCATGGGGAAAACTCTGAGGTCTGGCATGGAGAGGGGAAAAGGGTAGGGTGGGCACAGCAGGAGCAAAGGGCGCGGAGGGGACGGGCGTCCAGCAGGCACGGAGCTCTCCACACACGGTGGCATCTCACACCCGTCATGGCCCCAGGAGTGAAGCAGGTCTCCCAGGAGCTGAGCTAATGACATGGACACAAGCCTGAGTGGTGGACTCAGGAAGAGCCTCCAGGGGAAACAAGTCCAGAGCGCGGTGGGCAGACCAGGGAACCCGTAGAAGGTAAACAAGGTGTGACTTTAGGTCCAGCCCAGCCTGATCCCATGAGGAGCACTGGAGTGTCCCCCACACCTCAGAGTAAGGAAGCTGGGCTGGGGGACCACAGGAGGCCGTAGATACCCAGGCACTGAGGACTCACTCAGCTGTGCGGTGACAGCAGTCCTCCCAGGAGAGCCTGGGGTAGAAGCAGACCCACCCAGAGGTCGGAGAGGCACGCAGGTGCGGTGGGCGACGGGGTAGGAGAGCATCCGGGAGCGGCGCCAGGGACACTGACCGCCACGGCATGCCTGTATACAGTAGGAGTTCAATGGTTGTGCAGATGGAATATCAGAAACACATGAAAAACAATTCTGGTCCCTGCAGAGGACACTGTGAAGAATGAGAAACAGGGTCCCTGACTCTGAATGAGCACTTCCTGCATTTATTCATTCAGTGAACAATTAATTACTTTTTTTTTCACTTGTTAACTTTAAAAATAAAACTGCTAGTTATTTTGCCAGCCAAAGACGGGTGTATTGGGGACTAACAGAGAATTGCTATCTAGGATAAGCTACAAGAGAAGAGAGGAGGCTGTTTTACAGAGGACCGGGGAGGGGGTGGGGTTTGGGAGGGACTGGGAAACAGAAGGTCCACTGCAGTAAACTGGGAGCCGGAAGTGTAGAGGCTTTTCTCATTGGTGGGGCTGTTGTCCTAGGAGGAAAAAACTTCCTCCTGCTGGGGTAGTAAAGTAGTAGCTTCTCTTCCTGCTGGCTTTGCAACTGGAGATGAGTGGTAAGGCTATCAGCCCCCATCCTCCCAGCCTCCCGCCTAATACGTTTTACTGAGGTTTCTCTTTATAGATTTTCACACACGCCTTTCACTACACCCAACTACTGGGTAAAAGGTTTGGTTGTACAGTAAAGAGACCAGAATTAAAACAGGAAATGCAGAACCTCAGTGAACTGTAGAATTTTTCAATTATCTTGTGTTCCCTTTGTTCTACGTTAAGACGGAGAGATAGTAGGTAGGTAGAGAGACAGATGGATGGATAGATAGAGATGGAATGATAATGTCCTAAGGAAGTATAAGGCAAAAACAAGTTAGAAAGAATTAATATTCACAACGAGTACCACAGAAAATATGCCGTATCCCTAATACTTAGGATTTGCCCAAAATCAGAGAAGAGACAGATCAACAGTTGACCCCTACCTCACGCCATATACAAAAATCAACTCAAAGTGGATCAAAGACCTAAACATAGGAGATGAAGCTATAATACTCTAGAAAGAAAACATAGGGTTAAGTCTGCATGACCTTACATTTGGCAATGGTTTCTCAGATAGGACACCAGAAGCACAGGCAACAACAACAAAAAAACACATGAATCAGAGTTCACAAAATTTTAAAGCTTTATGTATCAAAGGATGCTATCAAGAGAAAAAGACAAGACAGCCTACAGAATGGAGAAGATATTTGCAAATCATAACTCTGATAGGGGTCTAGTGTCCAGAATGCATAACTCCTGTAACTCAACAACAAAAGGACAAACAACCTGATTAAAAATGGGTTAAACATTTGGATAGACATTTCTCCAGAAGGAGAATCACAGATGGCCAAAAAGCACTTGAAAGGAAGCCCAATATCCACTGGGCATCAGGGAAAACCAAAACCAAATAGGATGCCACTTAACACCCAGTAGGATGGCCACAATTTAACAAAGAAGAAGAAGAACACAGCAGAAGCAGTGCTGGGGAGCATGTGGAGAAACGAGAGCTTTGTACCTTGTTGCTGGAAATGTAAAATGTTTTGGGAAACTTGTACAAAATTCAAACAGAAACTTGACAAAAATGTCCAGGGGCAGCATGATTTCCAACAGCCAAAAGGTGGAAATGACCCAAATGTCCACTGACTAAGGAACGGAGACATAAAATGTGGCGAACCCATGTGCTGGAATATTACTGAGCCAGGAACAGGAACTGTAGCACGGGCACGTGCTACAACACGGACGAGCCTGGAAAACATCACGCTCAGTGACCGGAGTCAGACATAAGAGGCCATGAACTGTGTGATTCCTCACACATGAGAGGTGTGGAATAGGCAAATCCACAGGGACAGAAAGCAGATTAGTGACTGACGGGGACTGCAGAGGGACTCCTTCCTAGTTCAGGATTTCCTTCTGGAGGGACAAGAAGGCTCTAGATTGAGCTGGTGACCACGGTTGCACAACACTGTGGCTTTGCTAGACATCACTGACTTGTACGCTTTAAAATGGATGGAATTATACATTTTATATATTATGGGCTCAATCTGTAAAAATCATGCCTGCTGGAGGTTTCTGGGAGTGAGGCCTCCATACTCAGCAGCACTGGAAACTATTAACATGGTAAATTTTAGTTGATCTTACAGGTGGGACATTTATGTTTTAATTTGACGAACTTCATTAATGAGTTCAGGTAGTTTTCCATGTGCTTATTGGGAATCTGAATGTTTTCAGTTTTGTTTGTGGTTCTTTTGTACCCCCTCCTGCCTTGTAAGGACTTTAAAATTTTATATTCACCTTTTCTCCATCACGCATCCTGCCCATATTTCTGGCCATTCAATCACTTCAATATATGTGCCAAGGAGATTCCCTTTGGGCTTTGATTGAAATGACAGCAATGATGATAGTTCGGGGACAAGGGGAGGGTTCTCATGCCCCGGGTTTCCAGCCCTCGACGGTCTCCGGCCCTAGCGCACACACACTGCATGTGTTCCCTCCTCAGGTTTTCCTATTTTGTACATGTCTCACCCTCTCAACGGCCCTTGCAGACACTCGACAGCTGGGCGTGCAATGGCCCTGACAGTCCTCCCCAAGTGCTCACACACTGATGGGGCTGGTCTGCAGGATCCCGACCTCACACCAAGCCCTGCAGGAACGTGACCTTAGAAACCATGGCAGTTCTTCAGCAAAACCTGCCTCCAATAGTCTCCACAAGTTTTCTGGAGATCAACAAAGAACAGACAGGAAAACAGAGTCCTACAACATCCTCGCCATTTAATGAGTAAAAACTAATTGTGGAAAATAAACCAGCACGAACGAGGTCTTCCCTGTTACCAGCTCTCAGACCAACAAGGAAGGAAGGCGTGGTGAGCCGACGGCGGAGACAACACACACACACACACACACACACACACACGCTGGAGGGTATAAAAGCCGACAGGCAAACCAGCACCTCACACACTCACACTCACACACACTCACATTCACACTCTCAGCCTCCTCCAGCCCCACCGCCCCACCATGGCCGCATCCACCCTGTCCGTCTGCTCCAGCGACCGGAGCTACGGCAGCCGCGTCTGCCTGCCCGGCTCCTGTGACACCTGCTCCGACTCCTGGCAGGTGGACGACTGCCCAGAGAGCTGCTGCGAGCCCCCCTGCTGTGCCCCCTCCTGCTGTGCCCCCACCTGCTGTGCCCCCTCCTGCTGTGCCCCCTCCTGCCTGACCCTCATCTGCACCCCTGTGAGCTGCGGGTCCAGCCCCTGCCAGTCAGCCTGCACCAGCTGCTGCCAGCCCTCCTGCTGCAGCTCCTCCCCCTGCCAGGAAGACTGCTGTGTGTCTGTCTGCTGCAAGCCCGTCTGCTGCACCCCTGTCTGCTGCAAGCCCGTCTGCTGCACCCCTGTCTGCTGCCAGGCCTCCCCCTGCTCAGCCTCCTCATGCTGCCAGCAGTCTAGCTGCCAGCCCTCCTGCTGCAGCTCCTCTCCCTGCCAGGAAGACTGCTGCCAGCCTCTCTGCTGCACCCCTGTCTGCTGCAAACCTGTCTGCTGCACCCCTGTCTGCTGCAAGCCCGTCTGCTGCACCCCTGTCTGCTGCAAACCTGTCTGCTGCACCCCTGTCTGCTGCAAGCCCGTCTGCTGCACCCCGGTCTGCTCTGGGCCCTCCTCCTGCTGTCAGCCCAGCCCCTGCTCCTCGTCCTGCTGCAGACCGTCCTCCTGTGTGTCCCTGCTCTGCCGCCCCGTGTGCAGGCCCGCCTGCTGCGTGCCCACCTCCTCCTGCTGTGCCCCTGCCTCCTCCTGCCAGCCCAGCTGCTGCCGCCGAGCCTCCTGCGTGTCCCTGCTCTGCCGCCCCACGTGCTCCCGCCAGGCTTGCTGCGTGCCTGCCTCGGCCCAGAAGTCCTGCTGCTGACCAGCTTGAACTTCTGCGTCTGGCACTGCTGTCTTTGCTCCTGGGCACAAATGTCCTCTCTCAGGAGCTCTTACGTCCAAGACCATCCCTCTGCCCGTTGGTGGACACACAGCTGCTGTCTACTGGGGACCTGAACATGCTGTCCATCCTTTCCTGAGAAGAGGTGCCCACCAGTCCTCAGTGGAGGTGGACTGCGGCTCCCCGGGAACCCTCTTCTGTAGGGCTGGTTGCTCCTGTTCCACATGACAAAGGCCAATCGCTATAATTAATAAAATGTTTGTGTCATGACCTAGAGACCAGTGTTTGTTTTCTTCTCCTCCTCGGACCTCAGAGACCGCTCCAGACTGGAGCTCTTTCTGGTGGAAGCCAACAATAAAGACATATTCTCATACTCCAAGTTCAAAGCCCCTGAGAGATGATGAGGTCTGAATGTGGCTCTGCACACTCCGGGTCCCTTCTCCACCCTGGGGCCCTGCCCTCCCCGCAGTGACGAGCCCTCCAAGCCTGGGCCAGGGGAGGGGGTGGGCAAGGTTGCACAAGGGTTAGACCCTGAGGGGACTTTGGGGTCTAGCCCATGCCTGGCCCCCTACCCATGCAGGTTAAATGTGAGCTGAGGAGCAGCACGACCTAACTGGTGGGAATTTGAGGGTCCAGTACCTAGCACCACGCCGACTCCCTCAGAGAGAGGTGCCGCCCAGAGGAATGCCTGCATGCTGGTCTGGGCACAAGGGCTGATGCCCTGAAGCACCAGCAAATCCCTGTAGGCCCCCAGAGGGGTGCAAGGGTCGGTTCAGACATCATTCATTCTACTCAAGACTTCAAGGTCTGATTGGGGAGACAGGGAGAAAAAGGATTTGTTGACAAATGCTCAGAACAGTGGAAGATGATGAGCCTGCAGTCTCAGTGGACCACAAGTGCTAGAGAGTCAAGGGAGCCTGCAGTCTCAGTGGACCACAAGTCCTAGAGAGTCAGACCAGCCAGGTCAGCATCAGGCTCCCTACTCACCCCTTGTGCCAGGAACAGATGGAAGAGGCCCCCAAGAGCAGAGCAGCAGAGGCCCGGCAGGCAGGAGGAGGAGCAGAAGGTCTCTACCTCTCCACAGCCGCTGTCTCAGTCCCAAGTTAGCTCTACCCCAGGGAGGTGGAGACGGAGCAAAAACCTCAGGGGGCCTTTAAAGAGAAAGGGGCTGGGTTGCGAGCCCACCTTGACTCTTAAATCCCTCAGTCTGCCTGAACTTACTGAAAACCTGTACCCATTACTTGCTCGTTTGCAGGGAAATGTGACCACCTGCACAGCTAAATGAACAGGGACCTCGATGGATTCTTCATGGCACAGAGTTAAAGACGTGGAGGAAGCTCCCACCGCATCCGTAACCAAAGACTGAAGTGCAGGGTTGTAGTCTCCCGTGGACACCAGCAAAGCACAGTGTAGCCAAAATAGTGCGTGGGAGGGATGGGGGGGGCCCTGCAGGACGCTCCCTGGCTCTGGCTCAGTGGCTCAGAACATCTAGGACCTTCTGACAGCTCCTGCAGGAAAGTCGGTCACAGCTGGAAAAGGCATGGCCGGCCACTGGTGGCCAGGCTGCTCCCAGCCAGGGCGTTTACATGGTCGGCTGAACTGCTCACAGACGCGGTGTCTACGTGGTCAGTCAGACTGCTCACAGACAGTGTCTACTTGGTCAGCGGAACTGCTCACAGACATGGTGACTACGCAGTCAGCTGGACTGCTTATAGACAGGGTGTCTACACAGTTAGCCAGGCTGCTCACAGACTGTCTACCCGGTCAGTCGGACTGCTCACAGACGGGGTATCTACAGTCACTCAGACTGCTCATAGACAGTACCTAGTCGATCAGCTGCACTGCTCTCAGACGGGGCATCGACACAGCTGGACTGCTCACAGACAGGCTGTCTACCCAGTCAGCCAGACTACTCACAGACAGAGCATCTACACAGTCTGCTGGACTGCTCCATACCGGGGTATCTACACGGTCAGCCAGCCTGCTCACAGACGGGGCATCTACACAGTCAGCCAGACAGCTCACGGAAGGGGTGTCTACACAGTCAGTCTGACTGATCACAGGTGGGGCATCTACATGGTCAGCCAGACTGCTCACAGATAGGGAGTCTACACAGTTAGCCGGGCGCCACTGCCCAACGGTGGGGGGGGGGTGTGGAGTTGGAGGTGACAGGAGTCTTTACCTCGGGGGGCTTCTTTAACACGTGTACACAGTGCGGGGACAATGCCCGATGCTCGGAGACCCTCCAGATCTCGGGGAGCCCTTCTGCGGGCAGATCCCCCCCCCCATCACTGCCATGCCTCCGACCCAGACGGTCACTGCCCTCAAAAGCATCACTGAGGACCCGGGGCAGGCCTCCCCCGCTGTCTGGCGGATGGCGCCGTGGCTACGGGGTGCCTGGAGGGAGGGTGTCTGCGAGGTGAGGGCCTGACTCGCAGGGGCGGGACACCCGGGACGGTGACAGGCGGCCGGCGTGGGGTCTGCAGGGACCAAGGATGAGGCAGAGCTGTGCACAGCAGGTGCTCTGAGAGTCCCTCTGAATTTCCCATCACGTATCCCATGACCTCACGATAATGGACATTTCCAGTTCCGCGGATCCGTGATCCCGCCGCAGGAAGGACCCCCCACCCCGACCAGTCCTCTTCTTAGACTACTTCTCGGTTCTCAGACAGCTCCCCTCTGGCACCCCGGTGTGCCCGGGCTCCCTGTGCTGATGACCGTGCACGCTCTGGGCGTCCCCCACCTCCCGCCCAGGGCGGCCCCAGCATCCTTGCTCTTGGGTGGCCTGGGGTCCCACCCCAGGGGCTGAGCCCACGCTGTCAGGGGCAGGTTCTGGGCCAGGTGTCCCGACCCGGCACAGTGCAGGCTCCAGGCTCCACGCAGGGGCACACAGGAGGGCGCCACCCGAGGCTGTGCCACGGAGAGGCTCTGTCTGTGCCGTGGCCCCCAAGACAGACCGCACACACGGCGGTCTTCCCGGAACACCTGCACGACCCGGTCCCGGTCCCTTCCAGCCACTAGCGGCGCCGCCTGCTCCGTGGGCATCTACACGGCCAGCAGAACTGCTCACAGGCGGGGCGTCTACACCGTCACGGGCTACCATTGCCCGCGGAGAGAAGGAGTCGGAGGTGACGGGGCTCCAAGCCCGCAGCCCAGTGCCCCTCTTCCCGCGGCCTCCTCCTCCACGGCCGCCCTTCCTCTCCCTTCTCCCACGTCCCTGGGATGACGTGAGCCCCCGAACCAATCCAGGACGGCTCCTGGGGCAAGACTCTCAGTTCGCCCCACCTGGGGAGCTGCCGTGCCTGCAGGGCTGTGTTCACCGGTTCTGGGGATGACGGTGTGGACATCTCCGGGAGCTACGAAAGTCACCCACAAAGCCCTGTCCCCCCGAATGGGAGAAGGAGCCCTACTTGTCTGTAGGGCGTACACTTTAATTTTGAGACTGGGTTGGCTCTGCATATTGGTTGCTGAGCAGGGGACCTTTTTACCTAAAAAGGATCAAACCTCAAAGTTAGGGATTCGCCCTCAGTCCCCCCAGAAGAGTAAGAAATAACCTCGCTGCTTCAAGGGACCAAGGGGCACCAAAGGAAGCCCAGGGCACAGGGCCCCTGAGCTAGGAGCTCCCACTCGCCCAAGAGGCCACCCTAGAGTGGCCGGTCCCCCAGGGTACAGACATCTGGTAACCTGTGGCCTCTCCGCAGAGGGAGCGTTCCTGGATTCTGGGAGCCACGACCAGAGGAAGCAGTTCAGGGACAGGCGTAAAGGAGAGACGGTGCACACACTCGGTGGGCTTCAGATCACTCTGGAATTTATTAGACTTTTGTGCGGGGGCTGCAGAGCTGGGCACCCTGCACCAGCCAGAGGTACTGGGGGCGACTTTCCGCCTGGATACCGGGGATCAAGTGGCTCTGCTGTAAGATGGTCTAGTCCGGAAGGTCTGAAGTGGGTGATGTCTGGGCTGCCTGGTAGGAGCTGGGAGAGCAGCTATCTCTGACTGCATGGAGGAGGGGTCCTAGGAGGCCGTGGGCTCAGCAGCAGGTAGGGGTGCCGCAGGGGACAGGTCTGCAGAGCAGGGTGGAACAGGAGGGCTGGCAGCCCCCAGAGGACTGGCAGGAGGGAGCCACATACACAATGGGCTTGCAGCTCACAGGCAGGCACACGGCTGGCTTGCAGCTCATGGGCACACACACGGCTGGCTTGCAGCTCATGGGCACACACACGGCTGGCTTGCAGCTCACGGGCACGCAGCAGGACGTCTGGCAGGAGCTGGGCACGCAGCAGGACGTCTGGCAGGAGCTGGGCACGCAGCAGGACGTCTGGCAGGAGCTGGGCACACAGCAGGACGTCTGGCAGGGGCTGAGCACATAGCAGGACGTCTGGCAGGAGCTGGGCACGCAGCAGGCCGGCTGGCAGCCCGTGGAGCAGCTGGTGTGGCACATGGTGGCGTGGGGCTGGAGTGGAGTCAGGGTGGAGGACGGGGCTGGTCTGGAGGCTCCTTCCCCAGGCAGCCTTTATACCCGGGCTGTGGCATCCTGGCAACAAGCCACACGGGGCCTTCCTCCTAGTGGCCTGATTGTTTTCCTCTTCCTCCTCCTCCCCTGTGCGTCTCTTCCTGGAGTTTCCTGGTGGAAGCGACTCTGTTCAGGAGACTCTGTGACAGCTGGAGGCTCAGCGTGACCCAGCAGCCTCATGACTCAGCCCAGGTAGGATGGTGAAGGACCATCGGCTGGGGACAAGGGCCCCCATATCAGGATGCTCCAGGTCCTCCCCGAGCTCATGTACCCTGTCCTCTGTCCACACAAGCACCGCCCTGCTTTCCAGACCGGGGATCCCTGTTTTGATTGGAAAACCCCGTGACCCAAAAGGTCTTCCCAAGGGACCAGAGCCCACGGGCTGGGCTCCTCACTGGGGACAGTCGTGGCCATGGCATCCACCATGTCATCTGGTCCCGGCTTTGTGCCAGGTGCCACGTTATCTCTCGTCACCTGCTACCCATGCAGGTTAAAGGTGAGCTGAGGAGCAGCACGACCTAACAGGTGGGAATTTGAGGGTCCAGTACCTAGCACCACGCCGACTCCCTCGGAGAGAGGTGCCGCCCAGAGGAATGCCTGCATGCTGGTCTGGGCACAAGGGCTGATGCCCTGAAGCACCAGCAAATCCCTGTAGGCCCCCAGAGGGGTGCAAGCGTCGGTTCAGACATCATTCATTCTACTCAAGACTTCAAGGTCTGATTGGGGAGACAGAGAGAAAAAGGATTTGTTGACAAATGCTCAGAACAGTGGAAGATGATGAGCCTGCAGTCTCAGTGGACCACAAGTGCTAGAGAGTCAAGGGAGCCTGCAGTCTCAGTGGACCACAAGTCCTAGAGAGTCAGACCAGCCAGGTCAGCATCAGGCTCCCTACTCACCCCTTGTGCCAGGAACAGATGGAAGAGGCCCCCAGGAGCAGAGCAGCAGAGGCCCGGCAGGCGGGAGGAGGAGCAGAAGGTCTCTACCTCTCCACAGCCGCTGTCTCAGTCCCAAGTTAGCTCTACCCCAGGGAGGTGGAGACGGAGCAAAAACCTCAGGGGGCCTTTAAAGAGAAAGGGGCTGGGTTGCAAGCCCACCTTGACTCTTAAATCCCTCAGTCTGCCTGAACTTACTGAAAACCTGTACCCATTACTTGCTCGTTTGCAGGGAAATGTGACCACCTGCACAGCTAAATGAACAGGGACCTCGATGGATTCTTCATGGCACAGAGTTAAAGACGTGGAGGAAGCTCCCACCGCATCCGTAACCAAAGACTGAAGTGCAGGGTTGTAGACTCCCGTGGACACCGGCAAAGCACAGTGTAGCCAAAATAGTGCGTGGGAGGGATGGGGGGGGCCCTGCAGGACGCTCCCTGGCTCTGAGAGTCCCTCTGAATTTCCCATCACGTATCCCGTGATCTCACGATAATGGACATTTCCAGAACATCTAGGACCTTCTGACGGCTCCTGCAGGAAAGTCGGTCACAGCTGGAAAAGGCATGGCCGGCCACTGGTGGCCAGGCTGCTCCCAGCCAGGGCGTTTACATGGTCAGCTGAACTGCTCACAGAAGAGGTGTCTACATGGTCAGTCAGATGCTCACAGACAGTGTCTACTTGGTCAGCGGAACTGCTCACAGACATGTTGTCTACGCAATCAGTTAGACTGCTTATAGACAGGGTGTCTACACAATTAGCCAGGCTCCTCACAGACTGTCTACCCGGTCAGTCGGACTGCTCACAGACGGGGTGTCTACAGTCACTCAGACTGCTCATAGACAGTACCTAGTCGATCAGCTGGACTGCTCACAATGGGCTGTCTACCCAGTCAGCCAGACTACTCACAGACAGAACATCTACACAGTCTGCTGGACTGCTCCATACCGGGGTGTCTACACGGTCAGCCAGCCTGCTCACAGACGGGGCATCTACAAGTCAGCCAGACAGCTCACGGAAGGGTTGTCTACACAGTCAGTCTGACTGATCACAGGTGGGGCATCTACATGGTCAGCCAGACTGCTCACAGATAGGGAGTCTACACGGTTAGCCGGGCGCCACTGCCCAATGGTCGGGGGGGGTGTGGAGTTGGAGGTGACAGGAGTCTTTACCTCGGGGGGCTTCTTTAACACGTGTACACAGTGCGGGGACAATGCCCGATGCTCGGAGACCCTCCAGATCTCGGGGAGCCCTTCTGCGGGCAGCTCCCCGGCCCCGACACCCCATCACTGCCATGCCTCCGACCCAGACGGTCACTGCCCTCAAAAGCATCACTGAGGACCCGGGGCAGGCCTCCCCCGCTGTCTGGCGGATGGCGCCGTGGCTACGGGGTGCCTGGAGGGAGGGTGTCTGCGAGGTGAGGGCCTGACTCGCAGGGGCGGGACACCCGGGACGGTGACAGGCGGCCGGCGTGGGGTCTGCAGGGACCAAGGATGAGGCAGAGCTGTGCACAGCAGGTGCTCTGAGAGTCCCTCTGAATTTCCCATCACGTATCCCATGACCTCACGATAATGGACATTTCCAGGTCCGCGGATCCGTGATCCCGCCGCAGGAAGGACCCCCCACCCCGACCAGTCCTCTTCTTAGACTACTTCTCGGTTCTCAGACAGCTCCCCTCTGGCACCCCGGTGTGCCCCAGCTCCCTGTGCTAATGACCGTGCACGCTCTGGGCGTCCCCCACCTCCCGCCCAGGGCGGCCCCAGCATCCTTGCTTTTGGGTGGCCTGGGGTCCCACCCCAGGGGCTGAGCCCACGCTGTCAGGGGCAGGTTCTGGGCCAGGTGTCCCGACCCGGCACAGTGCAGGCTCCACGCAGGGGCACACAGGAGGGCGCCACCCGAGGCTGTGCCACGGAGAGGCTCTGTCTGTGCCGTGGCCCCCAAGACAGACCGCACACACGGCAGTCCTCCCGGAACACCTGCACGACCCGGTCCCGGTCCCTTCCAGCCACTAGCGGCGCCGCCTGCTCCGTGGGCATCTACACGGCCAGCAGAACTGCTCACAGGCGGGGCGTCTACACCGTCACGGGCTACCATTGCCCGCGGAGAGAAGGAGTCGGAGGTGACGGGGCTCCAAGCCCGCAGCCCAGTGCCCCTCTTCCCGCGGCCTCCTCCTCCACGGCCGCCCTTCCTCTCCCTTCTCCCACGTCCCTGGGATGACGTGAGCCCCCGAACCAATCCAGGACGGCTCCTGGGGCAAGACTCTCAGTTCGCCCCACCTGGGGAGCTGCCGTGCCTGCAGGGCTGTGTTCACCGGTTCTGGGGATGACGGTGTGGACATCTCCGGGAGCTACGAAAGTCACCCACAAAGCCCTGTCCCCCCGAATGGGAGAAGGAGCCCTACTTGTCTGTAGGGCGTACACTTTAATTTTGAGACTGGGTTGGCTCTGCATATTGGTTGCTGAGCAGGGGACCTTTTTACCTAAAAAGGATCAAACCTCAAAGTTAGGGATTCGCCCTTAGTCCCCCCAGAAGAGTAAGAAATAACCTCGCTGCTTCAAGGGACCAAGGGGCACCAAAGGAAGCCCAGGGCGCAGGGCCCCTGAGCTAGGAGCTCCCACTCGCCCAAGAGGCCACCCTAGAGTGGCCGGTCCCCCAGGGTACAGACATCTGGTAACCTGTGGCCTCTCCGCAGAGGGAGCGTTCCTGGATTCTGGGAGCCACGACCAGAGGAAGCAGTTCAGGGACAGGCGTAAAGGAGAGACGGTGCACACACTCGGTGGGCTTCAGATCACTCTGGAATTTATTAGACTTTTGTGCGGGGGCTGCAGAGCTGGGCACCCTGCACCAGCCAGAGGTACTGGGGGCGACTTTCCGCCTGGATACCGGGGATCAAGTGGCTCTGCTGTAAGATGGTCTAGTCCGGAAGGTCTGAAGTGGGTGATGTCTGGGCTGCCTGGTAGGAGCTGGGAGAGCAGCTATCTCTGACTGCATGGAGGAGGGGTCCTAGGAGGCCGTGGGCTCAGCAGCAGGTAGGGGTGCCGCAGGGGACAGGTCTGCAGAGCAGGGTGGAACAGGAGGGCTGGCAGCCCCCAGAGGACTGGCAGGAGGGAGCCACATACACAATGGGCTTGCAGCTCACAGGCAGGCACACGGCTGGCTTGCAGCTCATGGGCACACACACGGCTGGCTTGCAGCTCATGGGCACACACATGGCTGGCTTGCAGCTCACGGGCACGCAGCAGGACGTCTGGCAGGGGCTGGGCACACAGCAGGACGTCTGGCAGGAGCTGGGCACACAGCAGGACGTCTGGCAGGGGCTGAGCACATAGCAGGACGTCTGGCAGGAGCTGGGCACGCAGCAGGCCGGCTGGCAGCCCGTGGAGCAGCTGGACTGGCACATGGTGGCGTGGGGCTGGAGTGGAGTCAGGGTGGAGGACGGGGCTGGTCTGGAGGCTCCTTCCCCAGGCAGCCTTTATACCCAGGCTGTGGCATCCTGGCAACAAGCCACCCGGGGCCTTCCTCCTAGTGGCCTGATTGTTTTCCTCTTCCTCCTCCTCCCCTGTGCGTCTCTTCCTGGAGTGTCCTGGTGGAAGCGACTCTGTTCAGGAGACTCTGTGACAGCTGGAGGCTCACCCAGCAGCCCCGTGATTTCTTGACTCAGTCCAGGTAGGATGGTGAGGGACCATCAGCTGATTACAAGGACCCCCATATCAGGATGCTCCAGGTCCTCCCCGAGCTCACATACCCTGTCCTCTGTCCACACAAGCACCGTCCTGCTCACCAGAACGGGGATCCCTGTTTTAATTTGGAAACCCCGTGACCCAAAAGGTCTTTCCAAGGGACCAGAGCCCAACTGTTGTGCTCCTCACTGGGGATAGCCGTGGCCGTGGCATCCACCATGTCATCCGTTCCCGGCTTTGTGCCAGGTGCCACGTTATCTCTCATCACTGACTAGTCATCAGTCCTTGCCACCATCCTAGGGGTAGGGGTAGCCCACGTACGCAAATGCGCGACTGGTTTCCGTGATGCGTGCGCGCTCTCCCACTGCGGCCAAGAAGCAGGCGTCTGAAGCTCAGTTTCTGGGGTCTGCGGTCATTACCGTTGCGCCCAATTATGCTGGGGTTTTAGGGGTTTTCTGGGACTCTCGGATCTGTAAGTTAGAATTAAACAACAAACAGCCAAACAAAACAAATGTGGGGACACACCTGGGTGGCTTAGTCAGTTCAGGATCTGACTCTTGATCTCAGCTTGAGTCTTGATCTCAGGGTTGCGAGTTCAAGTCCTGCATGGGGTTCCCAGCTGGGCATGGTGCCCACTTGAAAAAAAATGGGGGAATTGTCCATAATTTCTGCTTCAATTTCATTCTCTTCTTCTCCATGGGCTGAAGCAGCTTCTTGTTGGGCTGCTTGATATTGTCCATAGGCCCCTTCATGATTCTTTTTGTAAAATTTTAAAAATATTTTATTTATTTACTTGACCCAGAGAGTACAAGCAGGGGGTGCGGCAGGCAGAAGGAGAGGGAGAAGCAGGTACCCCGCTGGACAGGGAGCCCCATGTGAGGCTCGATCCCAGGATCTCTAGGGTCATGACCCGAGCCGAAGGCAGACACTTAACCGACTGAGCCACCCAGCCGCCACCCACTTCATGATTCTTAATTCTGTTCTCTCTTCCTCCGATTGGGTGATTCCTACTGATGCGTCATCACATCGACAGTCTTTCTTATTCTATCAGCCGGGACCGCGAGGCCTGGACTCACACTGTGCGGTCTGCACTTGTGCACCTGCGCCTGCTGCCCGGTGCCCGCACCGCAGGATTTCCCACTGTTTCGGGAACGTGCCCATCTCTGCCCCGGTGTCCTCACGCCCCCACAGCTGCTTCTGCTTGGAACCCTGCCCCTCCCCCCACCCCAACATCCCCCACGTCGTGCCTGATCAGCATCGCCTCCGCACACAGGTCCCCAAACCACTCGCCAGCACCCCCATTCCCGTCCACCTACTGAGCCCGTTTTCCTTCCTGGGGCTCAGCCCACCGTGGCATCACTTCATGCGTTAACTTCCATGTTCTCCTTATTCATTGCCCCACGAGGCTCACGAGGCTAGGACGTCTCTATAGCCAGCACACAATATACATTTGCTGCATGATCAGATCAATGACTGTATAGATTACTAGAAGGCAGAAGTTGGTCAACTTTCTATACAGGAAAGAGAGTAAGTATTTCAGGCTTTGCAGGGGCATGGTCTCGCTCATAACCGCTCCACATTATAGTGCAAGCCCTAGACAGCATGTAAGCAAATGAGCATGGCTGTTTCCAATAAAGCTTTATTTACAAAGCAAGGAGAGGGCCAGGTTTGTCCCACAGACTGCCCTGGTTCCCAGCTTGCAGATCCCCAGTCTGATGTTTTCCTGTGCCAAACAGAGGCTCAAGAAGCATTACTGCCTCAACGCCACCACCGACGGCCGTGAGACAAAAAGAATAAAGGATGCGATCCGCAGTGGGGCCAGCGGTGCTGTGCGCACAGTACGGGTCTGGAGAAACGGCACGAGCCCCACGTAAAGCCAAACCAGAACATCCTGTTTACAGAAGAAGGAATCAGCCTCTCAGCCAAACTCATTATAGTGGAGCAAAACACAGGGAGCGCATCCCACGACAAGATGTTGGGGAACAACTATGAGGAAGTCAACAGCTGTGCTTCTGTGTTGCCGGGACGCCTACTGCCCTGGTATAAAGGCCGCCCCGGGCAGGAGCCTCCAGAACTCACCACCCTCCTCCCTGACTCCACTCCAGCCCCACCATGTGCCACACCAGCTGCTCCACGGGCTGCCAGCCGGCCTCCTGCTCCCCCAGCTCCTGCCAGACGTCCTGCTACGTGCCCGTGAGCTGCAGGCCCGCCCTGTCCGTGAGCTGCAAGCCCGCTGTGTATGTGGTCCCCTCCTGCCAGTCCTCTGTGTGTGTGCCCGCGAGCTGCAAGCCCCTCGTGCTCATGGCTTCCTCCTGCCAGTCCTCCGGGGGCTGCCAGCCCTCCCGCCCCACCCTGCTCTACAGACCCGTCTCCTGTAGCACCTCGTCCTGCTTCTGACCGGTATCCCCCCCAACTGCTCCTAGGGCACAGGGGGCCACATCTGTGACCCTCCTGGGGCAAGTCTTCAGTGGCCTCTGGGTTCTGCCCAGGCAGATGAAGAACGTGCCCAGCGGACCCTCAGAAGCCCATGGCAAGGATGTGGCGGGATGACCCAGGCCCCTCTGTGACCCAGCGTAGGCCCTTGGAAGGACTAGTTTCCGGGGTCCTCTGCCTCCAGCGGGAACCAGCCCTGTGTGATCCAAATAAATCATGCTTTCCTGATGCAGCTTGTCCCTGGTTTATCTTCATGTATTTCCAAGTTCTTTTCTTGAAGATGTATACAGCCATGAGCACAGCAGCCCCTCCTCAAAGAGCCCTCCCTCCAACAGCTCAGCTGGAGGTGGGGGGGGGGTCCATGGAGGGTGCAGGGGGAGGTGCCGTTCCCACGTCCAGCACCTGAGACTCACCTAGTAGATGGGGGAGGGCAGCAGAAAAGCTACCCCCACGGAATAGGGGATGGGAATCAGAGCATGACCACAGGGAGGGCAGGGAAAGCTCACATAAACCCACCCCAACTACAGAGTGAAGTCTGGCCATTGCAGGGAAGAGCAGCAGGAAGGGAGAAAGCCTCACCCTCTAAGACCCGGGCACACAGGGCCCGCTCATGACTGACCTCGGACTAGGACAATGGAGCCCTCCTGGCTCCCACTCAGCCTGGCTGGTACCGCTGCAGGAGCAACAGCAGTCATGGAGTGGGGGTTGGGTAGGGAGGAGGCAGGCATGTGGAGAGGTCCCCTCCATGTGCCAGGCACACAGGGACAGCTGAAAACTTAGGGCAGAGCAGAAATGCTGTGCCTCCAGCCCTTGCCCTAAGCACATGGCACTGGAAGCCCACCACAGAGGAATCCAAAGTCTTAGGTACCTTGAAGGTCATCGCAATAATGACAAAACCCAAACCAAGGTCAGCATCTGAGCAGATTGATCCAAACTTCCCCCCACCACACTGATGACCGGACAGAAGAGACTCACCCATTTCCCAGAGGAAACACTTTTTATGTCCATTTCAATTAATACACAATATCTGGTTTCAAAAAAAAATATTAGAAGACATACAAAAAGGCAAGGAAAAAAGATCAATCTATTTTCAAGGGACAAAGCAATCAACAAAACTGGACTCAGAAATGACCCAGATGTTAGAGCTATCAGACAGAAACAGCAAAATAATGATGACAAGTGAAATAAGTCAGACAGAGAAGAGCAAATACAGTTGATCCTTGAACAATGTGGGGTTAGGGGCACTGACCCGCTGCAAGTCAAAAATTCACATATATCTTTTGACTCACCGAAATCTAAACTAGTAATAGCCTACTGCTCACCAGAATCTTTACTGATAACATAGTTGATTATGTTATTTGTCAATATATTATATGCTGTATTCATACAACAAAGTAAGTTAGAGAAAAGAAAAATGTTATTTAAAAACCATAAGGAAGAGAAAATACATTTGTAGTACGGTACTGTATTTTTTTAAAAAGCCTTGCAATTCAAACTCATGTTGTTTAAGAGTCAGTTGTACAGTATGATCTCATTTATATGTGGAATAAAATAACAATAATAGTAATAATAATTCCAGAGGTAGGGGCAGGGGGTGGGTGAAATGGGTGAAGGTTGTCAAAAGCTACAAACTTCCAGTTATAAGACAAATGAGTTGGGGGATGTAATGTACAGCATCTCTATAAGAGAAAAACACTAAGTCAGTTTGTTTAAAGAAATAAATTACAGAACTATAAATATGAGAACAGAGTAGAAGAAACAAATAGAGTTGAGGGAAACAAAGAAAACTTCTAGAAATAAAAAAAATCAAGTAATAAAAATTAAAAATTTAGTGGACAACTTAAACAGAATATGAGACATAGCAGAGGAGAGAATTAGAGATATCAGGAGGGAGAGCCAAAGAAAATATCCTGAATGCAGCAAAAAAAGTTTAAAAAGTAGCAAATATGTAAGAGAAGTTAAGAGATGCGCTAAATGATTAGGGGAGTATGTGTAGTAAATTCATAAATAAAAGCATGGGAATGATAAATATTAAATTTAGAATAACAGTTACATTCAGGATGGACTAAAGCATTGAGTCATATGGGGGATGTAATGCTTCAAGTAAATTAATTAAATAACTAAAATTAATATGTTAAATAATCAAGGGTAAAACTTGCACTACATATACAAACAGAAGGAGAATTTCAGCAGAGAGATGGGCACTATATGAAAGGGTCAAAAAGATTATGTAAAAATCAAAATAAAATATCAATAAATTCCTTCAATGGGTTCATCCATAGACTTGACACAGCCAAGTGTGGAATCGTTAAATGTAAAGATAAGTAAGTAGATATATCCCATATTAGAACCCAAGGAGAAAAATAGTAGGGGAAAATTAGTAGGACCATATTAAATCATCACTTAAATGCATGTAAGTAAAGTCCCATAAAAACAGGAGAGAGAGAATAAGCCAGAAGAAATATTTAATTTCTTAAAATTTATCATTTACTTTCTAAAAATAATGAAAGACAATAAAATTATAGATCCAAGAAGCTCAGAGCACCTCAAGCAGGATAAATATATCAGCCCCCCACTCCTACAAAAAATAATGACCTGGACACATCATTAAAAGTTTGACTATAAAACTGGAAGAGAAGAGGAAATCTTGAAGGCGTCTGCATGAAAAAGACATGCTGTATACAGAACAAAGATAAGAATTTCTTCAGAGTCTAATTAGAAAGCATACAATTCAAAAGACAATGGAAAGATATCTTTAAGATACTAAAAGAAAAATCTGTCAACCATATGAAGGTTTTAAGAAAGCATCTTTAAAAATTAAAGTGAGGGGAACCTGGATATCTCAGTCCATTAAGCATCTGTCTTCAGCTCAGGTCATGATCCCAGGGTCTTGAGATCAAGCCCCGTGTTGGGCTCCTTGCTCAGCAGGGAGTCTGTTTCTCCTTCTCCTTCTCCCTCTCCCCTCCCCTCCAAGCTTGTGCTCTCTTGCTCATTCTCTTTCTCTCTCAAATCTTAAAAAAAAAAAAAAATTGAAGTGAAACAGACACTTGCTCAGATAAACAAAAACTGAGAGAGTTTAACCACAGACACGCACTATCAGAAATATTCAGAAAATTTCTTCAAGCCAGTGATTGGCTGGCTTGGAAAAAACAGCTCTAGAAATGATTCTAGAGAGAAGCTCAATATAAAAAGCTTTACAAGATAATGGCTATCTAGAGCAGGCACCTTCCAAGTGCACTGGGGGTTCTTCACATGTGTAGAAGTGAAGGAAACAACACCCCCTCAGACGATGTGGTATAGAACTACACTACTGTGGAGTCCTGACACTATAGACCAATGGGTAATAGCATTCGGAGGTAGGTCGTGTTCTAATAAAGGTGTAAATTATAAACTCTCGACCAACCCACTCCAAAAAGATGTGGCCAAAAGTAGATGAGACCAAAGATGAAATGGGAAAATTAAAAATACTAAACCTGAAAAGAAGAGAAAGAGAGAAAAGAACAGTCAGCCCAAATAGAACACAACCTGCAAGATGATATTTTACATTTAACTGTATCAGCAACTTCCATTAAATGTAAAAGGTCTAAATATTAAAATCAAAAGACAGAGGTGTTTAAATTGGATAAGAAGGCAAGACCAACTATCTACCAGAAATCCCACTTTAAATATAAAACCATAGTTAATTATTTCATATATATGTGTTTCTATATACACTTATTACTACATATGTGTTAAGTATGATGTGTATGTTTATGTATACATATATAATATACACATAAGATACTCAAATGTATTGTTGGTATTATCATTTTGAACAAATCATTATACCAAATCAATTAAAAATAAGGAAAACAAAAGTCGCTATTTTACCTCCACTTACTCCTTCTTTGTGCTTCCTTCCCTTACGCAGACCAAAGTTTCAGACTTGTATTACTTTCCTTTTCTTAAGGACCTTCTTGCAAAGCACGCTTACTGGTAAAAATTTCCCTGAGTGCCTATTTGTCTCAGAAAGTCTTTATTTTCCCTCCACTCTTGAAGGATAATTTTGCAGGGTATAGGATTCTTGGGTGATGGGTTTTTTCCCCTCTCAACGCTTTAAATATTTCGCTCTGCTCTCTGAGGAGAAGCCACTGTAACTCTTGTCTGTGGCCGTGTGCAGGTGAGCTGGTTTCCCTTTGGCTTTGGTCAGGGCTCACTCTGTCTCTGATTTTCCGCAGTTTGGACACAGTGTGCACAGATTACATTATATCCCATATTAGTTTTGCACTCACGCTGCTTGCGTTCTCCGAGCCCCTGGGGCTGCGGATCAGTGTTGGATGGTGGTTGAGGGAATTCTCAGCCACTCTTGCTTCAGGCATGTCTGGTGCTTTCCCTCTTGCTTTTCCCCTGCTGTCCCACCGCACAGAGGTCACACCTTCTGTGGCACCCCATGGTCCTTGGGCATTCTGTTCCGGTTTGTCATCTGTGGTCCCTCTGCCTTGTGGGTTTTTGGGTTTCCATTGGTGTGTTCTCCAGTGCAGAGATGCTTTCTCACTGTGTCCGGTCCACTAGGGAGCCCATCCAAGGCTGTCTTCATCTCTGTACAGTGTTGTTGACGCTAGAGTTCCTTTCTGGTTCTTCCTGAGGATTTCCGTCTCCGTTTACGTCTGCCCGTCTGGCCTTGCGCGCCGTCCGCTTTGCCCGTCAGCGCCTCCAGCACGTTGGTCAGGGCTGTTCTGAATCCCCGGCCTGACGGTTCCGACACGTCGGCCACATCTGGTTCTGGTGCGCCTCTAGCTGCACGTGTGTTCTTTAGCCTTTGTCCTGTGATTTTTGTCTCGGTAGCCAGACACGAGGACCTGGGTGGAAGGAGCTGCCGTGAATCACCTTCGTACCGTGGTGGTGAGGTGCTGAGGGAGGCACTACAGGCCAGTGATCAGGGCTCAGGCCTCCGGTGAGCCTGTGCCTTCTCGAGAGTTTCTTAGCCTTCCCCCCCTTACATGAGACAGGACAGCTAGAGGGGCCGAGCTGGGTATTTCCCTTCCTGTGGGTCAGTTAGGCTGATAAACCCTTCAGTGCTTAAGCTCTGGTTAATACTTTTTCCTGAGGGAGACTTGTTAAGAATGCTCTGCTCACCCCGCCAGATGCATGAGGGGTTCTTCCTCCACCACCAAGAGTTCTAGGAGGTAAAACTCACAAAAGTGCAGGAGACCCCCCGCCCCCATGACTGGGCCGCCTGAAGTTTTTAATCTCTCAGGCTTGTCTACACCGAGCATCCAGCAAGTTGTGAGCTACGTTCGGGTTTCCCTGCCCTTGGCTCCAGCCCCAGCAAGCTGTGTTTCTCTGTATTTGCCTGTGGGCACCTTCCCTTTGCGGGGGGCAGTGGTTTGCCCTGTGACCTCACTTCTCTTCCAGATCTAAGAAGAACCATCGATTTTTCGATTTGTTCTGCTGTTTACTCGTAGTAAGGACCGAGTGGTAGCTTCCAGCTTCTCCCGTGCTGGACCAGACCATCAGAGGTGCTACACAGTCAGCGGGACAGAACTACATGGCCAGCTGTGGCTAGCTGGTTTCTATCGTCAGCAGGGGCGGGGGCGCACGAGTGCCGGAGCCAAGGGGCGAGGAGCGGAGGCTATGCTCCTTCCTGAGACCCAGCTAGCTACCTGTGGTTGCTTGGTACCCCACCTTCCAGCTATAGGAGCCTGTTGAAGGCCAGTTTGGAGGTGACATCTCATGAGAAGGGAGCACCGCCCTCCAGAACACCGTTAGGCACCCCACATCAGTGGCCTCGATATGGTATTGAGTCGACGAGAGGTGGAAAGCACGAGTCTGGAAACCAAGGGGCGGCAACGAGTAGGGTCCCCTTTACCATTTGCCCCACAGCCAGCTTGGAGAATTTGCATATACCGACCCCCGCCTCTGTGAGCTCTACGGGTTTATAGATCCCGGTCCCCAAAGGAGGACGGTTCCCGAAGGCGATACAACAGGAATCCCACTGAAGTAAGTATTAAGTTTTCTGCGGTTTATAGGTGAGTGTTTCAAACTCATATAAATGCTCCCCGTATCTGCGTTACACAGAGAGGATTGAGAGGTATCTGTCCACACACGGCTCTGTGAGGTGCTCACCCTTCGGTTTGCTCCTCTGCATCAACATCAAAGACTTCCTCCACGCTCACGTGGACACATCTACCCTGGGGTGTTTTTAGTGCCTGTGGAGATTTCCTCAACAGAGATGCTAAAATAATATTGTTCCTCTACTAATGGTCTTCAACCCTTCCCTTCTGTTGTGACTGTTGCTGTCACAAACCATGTGACCATAAGCATGTGCATCTTTGTGCAAGGGCTTCTGTTGGGCTGATTCCTGGAAGACATATCCACTTTTTAAAGGAAGAGGCCGTGTGCTGTGAAAGACCGGCTGCCCCAGCTGTAGTCAGAGCCCAGCAGAGCATGCAGGCTTCTACCACCAGCCCTGGGCCCCACTGCGACCTCCCACACCACCCCGGCTCAGGGGACTCTTGGAGACAATGGATGGATTGACTGTAGACGTTTCCAGAGCGGACTGCCGTACCACGCCTCCCTGCAGACAGCCGCCGCAAACACCTGGCCGTTTGGAACCTGCAGTCACTGAACCCGGGGACTGCCAGCCGCCCCTTGGTTGAGCAGTGCTTCTCACACTGGGGTCCAGTAAACACACGGGGCCCAGGAGCCCCCAGGCTGGCGCTGCGGCAGTCCCGGGGTCACCGGTCCCCGGGTGAGGCTGCCGATGACAGAGAGCGGGCCGGCGGGGTGCCCCCAGGGATTGCACCGGGTAACACACACCAGCCGCACCCAGGCTCTCTGAGATCCCGGCCACTGGAGGCAGGGCTCTGCAGGGGAGGAGACAAGGCTGCCCCTTGAGTGGGTGGCCTCAAGAGAGGCTCCTGTCTCTTGTCCCTTTCCAGCGGGCGGTGGGGCTGACCTGGAATCAGGCTTCCCTCCTGGTATCTCCTCCAACCTGTTTTGTCCATCTCTGGTGAAGGAGACACTGCCTGGCAACCGGAGAAGGGTGATGACGTCCTTGGACCGTGTGGTCTCGCTCCCCTGACACCTGACCCTGCCTGGTCTTTAGCGCAGACGGCGGCGGAGGCGACCGCCCTCCTAAAAAAAAAAAAATGAGTTCTCTAAAGTCACCAAGGGGCAGAAAGGGGGCTTTGGGAAAATCTTGCGGGGGTGGGGGCAGCAGGTGCCAGATTTTTCGGTTCTCAGAAAGAACCTTGCTTCCCAAACCGGCAGGATTCCTTGGGCAAGCGGACAATAGGTGTTAAAAAAATGTTTGAAATACGATCCATTCCGTTTACTGTCTAATCTGTAAAGCCGCAATGCAAACGAGAGATGTGCTTCGTAAGTGCCTAGAAAACAAGGCTGCGCAGCCCCCTGGGACACGCCACTCACCTCCGGCAGCTCCTTCCATAAGAACCTGTTAATAATTTACAACTTAACTAAGAGTTACTGTTGACACAGGGGGGAAGGGCTTTTCAAAGAACCACTTGGATCACCAGGCAAATAATCCTAGATAAGCATTTGCTTACCCTGAGACTAAAGTTATCTTGGAAACTTTAAGGTATGCCCTTGGGAAAGTTCATCTGACTGCTCCCTTCTCATAGCGAACTGGCACCAAAAAACAAAAACAAAAACAAAACAAAAAACAAAAAAACCAAAACAACAACAACAATAACAAAAAACCAAGAAGAAACCCCACTGGTTCACACAAGGGAGACCAGGAGCTTTCAAAATGTCCTGGTCCCAGAGTCAAGAGAGAGCAAGCCTTATCTTTGCTCAGTGCTGCACGACAGGCCTCAGCGATCCCTGCCATCCTGTGGCTCAAAATCCCTAGAAAAAGGAAAAAGAAAGAAGTCATCCCACATTCCCACTCCCTAGAGAACCACTGTTCAGACTCGGGTACATTAAAAAAAAAAAAAAAAAAAATTGTTGTGTGTGCTGCGTATTGTGGTGGGAAGGAGTTTGTGCTTCTTCAAAGTTCTTTTTATTTTTTTTTTTAATTTTTTAATTTACTTCACAGAGAGAGAGAGCACAAGCAGGGGGACCGCAGGCAGAGGGAGAAGCAGGCTCCCCGCTGAGCAGGAAGCCCTACGAGGGGCTCGATCCTAGGACCCTGAATCCCTGACCTGCGCAGAAGGCAGACGCTTCGCAGACTGACCAACCCAGGCGCCCCCTTACAATGTTCCGGTCATGCTGTTGGTTTCCCACTTGTTTTCCCACAAGCCTTGCCTGTCATACGGACCGAAGAGTGAAAGGGTTCGCTAGGCGGGCGGGCACCCCCAAGCGCAGGCTGTGGACACCGTGTGCGTGATTCAAAAGATCTGCTGTACTGAAATAGGGAGGGAGCCTAGAGTCCGATGAATGGAGACAGACCCAGGCTTCGGCGGGGGGACAGCGCTCCAGCACCGCAAAAACCCCGAGGAGGACGGTTTGGCCTCGGGATGAGATCTCCGCTCACGACTGCTCTCCCCAGTCCTCAGGCTGGTGTTTCGGATCATTTCCATGACGTTCGAAGAGAATGGGAAAGTGTGATTTTTAACCTTTGCAATCGAATGGCTGAAACCCACCAGCAGCTCGTGCGGTCTCCTTGTTTTCTCCGCCGAGACCTCGCTTCCCTTCCCGGTGAGATCCCGGCCCTGCCTTCGCGCTGCTTCTTGGAGCTGACAGCAAGGAGCCCCGGACCAGCCGCAGGGACGCGCCAAGCCAGCGGAGAATGGGCCGCAGCGTCCCTCGCCAGGTGCTGTCGGCCGGCTGGGCTGTTAGGGGTTCTGTCCCAAGAGGATATGCTGGGAAGGCTGAACTCCCGGTATCCTTGAAAGTGACCTCATTTGGAAATAGGGTCTTTGTGGAGGAGGTCACGGTGGGTTAGGGCCAGTCCGTAGGAAGTGCCCCACGAGGAGAGCAGTTCGGACAGAGACGCGAGAAAAGCTGTGTGAAGAGGGGGCGGGGGTGGAGCGAGGCAGCTACAAGCTAAGGGACACTAGGGGCTGCTGCCGGCCGCCAGAGGCTGGAAGAGGCACGGAAGGATTCTCCCCTACAGGTTTCAGAGGGCGCACGGTCCGGGGGCCACCTTGGCCCCGGCCTTCTGGCCTCCAGAGCTGTCAGACAATAAATGTCCGTTGTTCTGAGCCCCCTGATGTGAGCTGCTCCGTCACACCCAGGACACGGACTCAGACGGCGAAGAAGAGAAAGGGCGGGTCAGGGTCTGTGAAGGTGGCGTCCCCGAACGGCCTGTGGGACCGCAGGCCCCTGCCTGCTGGGCGAGCCGGTGCCTCCAGGAGCGCCACAGGCTGGGGAGGGGCTCCTGCAGCCCCCTTCCTCCCAAACCTCAGTGTGGGGGTCCCTGAGCCAGGGCAGCTGGATCTCGGGGTTCTGACCCTCCGCCATGGGCCCCCAGGGACCTGTGCTGGGGTGGACACGAGCAGAACAGCTCCCAGTCAGGGACACCTGGGGGGGCTCATTCAGTTAAGTGTCTGCCTTTGGCTCAGGTCATGAACCCCGGGGTCCTGGGATGGAGCCCCTGGGCAGCTCTCCCTCTAGAACAACCTTCCCCAGCCTGGTCATGTGCTCTCTCTCGATCTCTCTCTGTCTGAAAGAAAGAAATAAAATCTTTTTTTTAAAAAAAAGGGTCAATTCCCATACGAGCCGCTTTGCTGGAGGAACACGCAGCGGCCTGGGAGGGAGTGGCCCCTGCCAGGGCGCCTGGCCTGACGGGCACTGTGAGCCGTGCAGCACACACGCCCATGGCCACGTCCTCAGGCCCTGCGTGACCTGCTTTCATGGGCCAGGGCGGGAACTGCAGCCTGGACAACAGGACCCGGCACAGGAGGCAAAAGCCCCGAAATCATGGTCCTGGTAGGATTCAAACACGGTGACGCTCGGGGGTCACACTGGGTTCTCTCGCACAAGCAGCTAAACGTGCCACGCCCCAGGAGGGCAGCCACGGACTCTCTCTGCCTTTGCTCGTTCTGGGCAGTGGTGGGGGTGGTGAGGTCTTGATGTCCCACGGAGTACGCAGGGGGCAGGTGTCAAGGCCATCTGTGGACCCCAGCATGCTTCCTCACCTCCGGCAATCCACACCTGCTCCCCCGTGGGTGTCGACGGGCCCAAGGAGGTCACCTGGAGCAGGGAGACAGAGGTCAGAGGGGCCCAGAGCACAGCGGCACCGCCCGGAGCCGCCCTGCAGCCTGCAGTCACCTGTGGAAGGCTGGACGGTGCCCCCTCAAGGTACCCGGGTCTTAGCTCCCGGAACCTCTGAATGTGGCCTTAGAAGACAAGAAAAGACTTTGCAGGTGCGATCAAGTTAAAGGTCTGGAGATGGGGGTTGTCCTGCATTATCCAGGTAAGCCCTAAGTGTCATTGCAATGTCCTTCTGAAAGAAAGGCAGAGGGTAGCTGTCACACACACACACACACACACACACACACACACACACAGGACTTGGGGGGGGTAGGCCATGTGACCACGAGGAGGGAGAACAGAGCGAGTCCGCCTTCAGCCAGAGATTTCCGGCAGCCACCAGAAGCCACAGGAGGCCAGGAACAGAGTGTCCCCTCGCCAACCCCGCACACTGAGCTTGGACATGTGTCTCCAAAACCCGGAAAGAGCACGTTTCTGGGACTTCCAGCCACCTGTCTGCGGTGCCTTCCTCTTCGGCTCCGGGGAGCTCAGCGCCTCCGCAAAGGTGTCAGGCCGGGACACTACGCTCCACACACGGAGCCCTACCAGAGGTGCACCCCAGGAAACTCCTCTAGGTGGGACACAGCCGCGGTCAGCCTCACGGTTCCCTGACCCCACACACTGTCTGGTTGTTCCCGTGTGTTGAGCTGGAGCAGTCTGACTTCTCAGGGGACCTTCACCCATCCGCCTCATGCAGGCCCTTCAGTGTCGAACAGTGGGGAGAAGGGTCAGCTGGCGTCGCTGATCTGGGGCCCTGGGGCGGGTGGTGGCGTTTGTGTTCTTGTAAGTGACCATCCGGGCTCTGGCAGTAAGGCCGCGCTGGCCAAGGGGAGGGCCGGACCCCTGCAGGGTTCGCGTCTTTCCTCCCTGTCCCGATGCACTTCCTGCGTCGCCTTCGTGGCTCGTCAGGCCCGTGTGCGGAACAGCCCAGCCAGAAGCGGCTTCGCGGTGACGACCGGATGGCTGGGACATCGTCACAGTAGCTCAGTCACCGTTTGGCGTTCTGTCGCCCGAAAAGCCAGGATGCGGGTCCTTTTGCCCAGAGGAGAGCAACAGGGTGTGGTTAGGGACGTCTCGGCACCGTTTCCCACGGTCTCGGGGTCCAGAACGTGCTGTGTAATTAGCAGCCCCAGGACAAGTTTTGCTGCCTCATCCCAGCACCCAAATCCTGCTGCTGAGGTCGGGGGAGCCCAGCCTCGGCGCCCGGCCTTTCCCCAGCGAGGCCGTCCCTCATCCAAGTGATCAGGCTGCGGTCTTTCGCCTCCTTCACAATTGTGCCTGGTGCCTCCTCCTCCAGGAAGCCTGCCTTGAGTAAATCAGTCAGCCCTGGGAAAGGTGGAGATCAGAGCGCAGTGAGACTGAACCCATGTAGCCAAGATGATCGAGGTCAGCACCAGGCTCCGTCCCTCATGAACCGTCGTGGGGGAGGCGCTCTCAGTCTCTGTGCTGTCAGATGATGGTGGGGGGTGCCCTCTGTAGCTGGGGGTATGTCATGTGAGGCGCTGGGCTGGGGCGGGCCTGTAATTAGCACAAGGGGGGTCCCTGCTGCGGCTGCCGCTTCTGGTCGGTTCCAGCCCACTGCTCGGTGCTGGGCGGCAGCAGGCTCCGGGCAGGGCGGCCCTCTGTGAAGTGGCCTCGGGGTGTTCTCGTCCTGCACACCCCCTCCCCCTTGAGTGGGGGCTGGTCCTAGTGACTTGCTTCTAACGAGCTGAACCCAAGAGTGCTGGAGCCTCGTGGCCATGGTTAGGTTTCAGAACGAACTTGCAGCCAGTGGGACGCCTTCTCCACCGCCTTCCCCGCCTGCACGCCCCGGTGCAGCCCAGCTGGAGAGGCCGGAGCCCCCGGGCCGGGACCTGGGGGAAGCCGCAGACCAGAGCCTGGCTTCGGGGAGCCGAATCCCGCCGACACCTGCTGAGTGTGTGCACAGGCTGACACGCCGGGCGGAACCCGGGGGTCCAGCAACCCTGGGAGGGACTCTGGAGACCAGCGCTCCGCCAAGCTCCTCCTGGACGCCTGACCCACAGACACGGTGAGATAATAAACGTTCTGAGCGCCTCGGGTCAGTCTGCTCTGCAGCGAGAGCTCCCGCGTAGAGCCGCCTCCTCGTGCAGAGCCGTGTGTGCCGTCCACAAACGCATCTCTTCAAGTCACTCCGTGCTCTTTAGCCCCGGCCACGTACAAGGCCCATGTGGGGACCCACAGACGAAAACAAGAGCCGGTCCTGCTCTTTGGAGAACGCCCCACAGTGGCTGCTCTAGAAGGGGTGACGGGGACCCCACCAAGAACCACGAGGTCCTGTGTCTGCCGGGAGGGGCCGACAACCTTGGGGACAGAGCTGAAGGCTGGGACAGTGCTCAGCCAGACGGCTCGGGACCCCCCGGGCTAGGCCTCTTGTCCCTGAAGCAGGTCTCTTCCTTATATAGCTGCTTCCCAAGACCCTCCAAGTGGGGACCTCCCTAGAGGGGTAAGCCCTGGCTCAGGGGTTCCCCAGGGCCATGGCCAGTTTCCATCTGATGGATCCGTGCCTGGTGCCACGCAGCTGTGGGGGGCCGAGCTTCTTCTCGCTCTCAGGGTCTCTGCTGAGCCCCAGAATGCAGCGACGTAAGGCAGATGAGCAGGAGGAAAGCACACACTCATTTATTTATTTGTTATTTATTTTTTAAGATTTTATTTATTTAAGAGAGACAGACAAAGACAGCCACAGAGCACGAGTGAGGACAAGGGGGCACAAGCTGGGAGGAGAGGGAGACGCGAGCTCCCCACCGAGCAGGGAGTCCGGTGCAGGACGCGGTCCCAGGACCGCGGGATCATGACCCGAGCCAAAGGCGGACGCCTCACCGGCGGAGCCCCCCAGACGCCCCCACACACATTTCATGCACGTTTCAGGGGGCCCGGGAGCCTTCCTGAGGAAATGAAGAGCCAGAGAAGGGGCAGCACCCACATGCATCTAGAGCCATGAGCTGAGCAAGGAGGCGAGTGTGACGCCGCTGCCCTGTACGGGGGCGGGCAGGGAGGCCGGGTTTCACGGGCTGCCTTCAAGTACCTCAAGCTCAAAATGATCCGTATGTCCCAGCGGCAGTCTGGGGAGGCCTGTCTTGCCACCGATCACAGCGGGGTTTACCAGGAACCTTATCCTGGTTTCGGTGACCCCGCAGCCGCCCAGAGGTCCGTCCTGTGCGCGATGCCCCCGGCTGGAGATTCATGGGTGTGCAAAGGCGCAGTCGGACGACCTCCCCACTCCCCCCAGGGTCCCGAGAACCCCTTTGTCAAATAAGAGAAGACAGCCCTCCGGGTTCAAGGTCAGCTGATGGAGGGACGGGGGGTGGGTGCTCCTGCTCCCCTGCCCCAGCTCCATGCTGGCTGCCTGGGCTCAGACCCGGCGTCTCGTTGTTGGCCCATCAGACACCCACCAAGCCGTCAGGGGACTGCATGGAGTCACTGAATGTTTGAAGAAAGAAAACCCTGGTTTCGGTGCCAGCACTGTCACTACTCACCCATGGGGCAGCAGCTCCCGAATGAGGATGGTCCTGGTGACACTGCCCGACCCCTGCCGGAGGTAGAGAAAGCTCAGGGCACATCGAAGCCATCTTTGGCCCTACGTTCCCTCGCTGAAGGTCCACATGCCTGGGGAGACGTCGGGTGCCCCGTCGCCAGCCCCTGACTGCCCCAAAGCGGTTCCTGCCCTCTGTCCTTCCCAGCAAGGAAGGAAGAGGAGGGAGCGTCAGGCACTCATAAGCCTCCCAACCTCTACCCACGGAGCTGCTCCACAGAGAGCGACGTCCTGGGCTGGAGTCCCAGCTCTGTCACTACTGGCTGTGTGACCCTGGACAAGTCTGTTGACCTCTCTGTGCCTCCTTTCCTACTCACAGGGCTGTTGGGAAGGTGAAGTGAGCTGTTACGTGTGGTCTTAAAACAGCGTCCAGCAGCTGAAAGCATTCTGTGGGCTAGGTTAGGGTCAAGGTTAGGGTTAGGGTTAGAATTAGGGTTAACCCGTGGACTGGTTCCTTCGCCCCGACAACCGCTTTCCCTTCTCCCCACTCGTCACCTTCACCTCTGCCTCCAACTCGGATAAATCTCTCTGCTGCTCTGTCTTCTCTTTCCGCACCCCTCCTCCCCGCTAATTCTCTCTCTCCCTCTTTTTTTAAAATTTAATTTCTTTTCAGTGTTCCAAGGCTCATTGTGTAGGCACCACTCCCAGTGCTCCCTGCAATATAGGCCCTTTCTAATACCCACCACCGGGCTCCCCCAACCACCCGTCCCCCGCCCCTCCAAAACCCTCAGCTAGTTGCTCAGAGTCCACAGTCTCTCATGGTTTGTCTCCCCCTCCAAATTTCCCCCAACTCCCTTCTCCTCTCCATCTCCCCATGTCCTCCGTGTTATTCCTTATGCTCCACAAGTAAGTGAAGCCGTAGGATCATTGACTCTCTCTGCTTGAGTTATTTCACTCAGCATCATCTCCTCCAGTCCCGTCCATGTTGATACGGAAGTTGGGGATTCGTCCTTCCTGATTCTCTCCCTCTTTTTAAGTCCTGTTTGTGACCCTAGGGTGACGTCAGGGGTTTTCATTTGGCATCAAAAGCTTCAGAGTCCCGCAACCCCAACTGCTGGGCTCCGGGTCCAGGAACATCTGCTTGCCATGGCCTCCAGTGCCCTCAGACCCCGTGTGCAGGGACCGGCCAGGTCCGGGAGACGGATGGTGGGCTCCTCTGCCAGCTTCCTTTCTAGTGGGCTGCACGAGGAGCCCCTCCCAAGCCCACAGGGTCACTTGTGTCAGAAGTGAGCACAGTCTCCAATGCATGTCACCATAGGGGGGCCACGATATAGGGTCTGATGCCTCCCCAGGGTAGCATGCCTTGAGCGTCCAGTAAAACAGTGGTCTCCCAATATTTTTGCACGAGAAAGCTTTGCTGAAAAGTTACACATATTTCACAACGGCCCCCAAACCAAAAGCTAAACGCTGTCGGGCTTTCGGGACGGGGTGAGGGGCGGGGAGCTAGAGCGCCAGCCCTCCCCGGGGCCCCCGACAGCCGCCCACTTGGGCTCCCCGGCCTCCTTGGACTGAGCCCGCAACACATGGGAGACGCGGGGATGGGGCGGGGAACGCACCACCCGGGGAATGAAGCGGGACCCGAAACCTCACGCTTTCAGCTCCCGGGCTAGCGCGAAGCACGCTTCCTGGCTCAGCCCCGACACCACAGACCCGAGCCTGTGCGCAGCGGAAGGGCGTCCCTCCCGCTTCTGCAGGGGCCGCGTGGCTGGGGGCCGGTCCTCCTCCCGCTGCCTCCGCCCAGGGGAAGGGACCAGGGAGCTCTCCGGGGTCTCTTTCATAAGGAAGGGCCCCCACCCCTTGCCTGAGGACCCCTCCTCACCCAAGCCCCTCCCAAGCTCCTGCCTCCTGGTATCGCACCCGAGGGTCATCGGGATTTCAAGATTTGAATCTGGGGGGCACACAAACATTCAGACTGTAGCACTTACCTCCAGAAAACACTGGAAAGACAACATGTTACGGACGATTTTTTTTTTTTTTCTGGATGGTGAGATCACAGACGGTTTTGAGCTTTTGTTTTTTCCTTGGAATTAAAAAAAAAAAAAATCTGGTGCGAGCTTGTATTCATTTGTATTGAGAACAGACCACAAAAGTACATCCAGCCACCGTGTGGCGACAACAGTGGCTGAAGGGAGGGCGGGGTGAGTGGGGTCCGCAGCAGGGGCCCTGGAGCTGGGGAGGGGACAGGGGCGCTCACTCGGGGACGGATGGACTGTCCCCTTGGGCACACTGTGGCGGAGCCGGGGCAGGAGGACCATCAGAAGAACCGGATGGCGGGGATTCCTGGGGTGGTGGTGGGACCAGCCGGGTGAATTGCCGGGTTGCATTTCGCCTTGAATTTCGCCGTGAGGGCTCTCCTCAGTCTCCTGCAGGGACAGTCTCCGTGCGCAGTCAGAGCTGCATCCCCCTTTAAGGACCCAGCAGAACGAGCGTGGTGACCACCCCGGATTCAAGCACCGGGTTGCCCCATCCGTGGAATTCTGACCCTGTCACCTGTCTCCTTCCAGGCTCTGGCAGGGAGGGGGCGGGAGAGAAAGGGACAGGGGTAGGGAAGGGGCGTGGCCAAGCTGAGCTCAAGCTGGTGGCAGCATTTGGAAATAGGGTTAGGCGGGTGCCCTCAAGTTCAGGTGAGGTCCCCCTCAATCCGGGTGGGCTCTGAGCCCACGACCGGCGTCCTTACGAGGAGCTAGAGACGCACAGATGCACGAGGAGGCCATGTGACCCCCAACGCTGGGGCGAGGCGCCCACAGGCGGAAGGAGGGGGCCAGGCAGGAGCCACCTCCCCCCAGCCACAGACGAGCACGGCCCGGCAGACACCCTGCTTTCCCACTCGGGCCTCCAGACCGCAAGGGGACACGTTTCCACCGTGGAGGCCCCCGCGGGTGGCCCTTCATTCCAGCAGCCCCAGAAAATAAACGTCAGTCGTCACGGACACGGCGCATCGTCGGGGGCCCACCCAGTTCCTGACGGACACGCAGCGAGCCCCTGACCCTCAGGAAAGCCCCCCTGCAGAGCACTGGGACCCCCACCCCGAGGCCTGCGTTCGACGGAGCGGTCGGAATGTCGGAACCAATGAGGCAAGACCGCAGGGCAACGGCGTGGGGGGAGGGGGGTTCCAACGTGGTGGTGGCACCCAGGGAGCCTCGCGCTGGCCTGTCTCCTGCTGCAGCGTCAGCAGATTCTCGCTCCGTCGGGACGCGCTCCTGCTCCGGGATGAGCCAAGCCTGCCCGGCCCCGGCCGTCGCTGCCGGCCAGAGAGCTCCGTCCGGGCGGGATGCTCCGACAGCCCGCTCGCCTGCAGCCCTCCGGTTCCTGGCCCCGCGGCCCCTCGCCCCTTCCCTCCCACCGGGCAAAACCCTGCACCTCCCCTCACCCCCACCCCCACCGGGCCCTGCAGGAGAGCCCCAGGTTCACAGGCAGGGAGCCTGCCCGCTCAGCCTCCGCGGGCTCCTCGGCGGACCCACACCCCCTCGGCTGTGGGACCGCAGGGGTCTACCAGCACCCCCGCCCCCCGTCTGGGTAGCAGCTGTCTCCACGCCGGGTCTCCGTCCTGCGCCCGTCTCCACCTGCAGCACGTGCCCTCCTTCCGCAGTGGGGCCGAGCAGGGCTGGCGGGGGTCTCTCCCCCTCTGCCTTCCAGGCTCAGCCCCCCCCAGGAGCAGAGAGGAGAGGGGTCCGCGGTCGCTGCCCTCCCCCCGCGCTGCACTCCCCCTGGGCTCGCTCTGGGAGGCAGGCTCTCCTATGTCCTCCCCTCCGGTCCCCGCTGGCCCTTCCCACGCCCATCCTCCCTGTCTTCAGGGGGGACCCCTCCCTGTGCCCAGGAGCCCCCACCCCCAGCCAGGCCTCCTCAGATGGGATTCCTGCCCCTTCTTTCCTGCCCGCCCCCCTCCGGTAAGCCCCGAACAGCAGCCCAGGGTCTGGGGTCTGTCTTGTGTGAACGTTTTCACCCAGGTCTCCAGCCTCCCGCCTCCTCCTGCAGGTGCAGAGGTCACCTACCCGCCCTGACCCGGTCTGACAGAAGGAAGCTCTCAGATCCCTTTCGAGGGACCAGCACAGCCCCATACTTCTGGGGGCCCAGGACAACACGAGCATTCAATTATTTCTAAGACCTTCTGGACGGCAGCCTGACACAGGGCCATGGGGGGCAGGCCCTTCGGAGCCCAGGATCCTGACACCTTGGGGCTCCGTGAGCTGGGGACCCTGTGACCTCAGGGTCTTTGGACCTCGGGACCCTGTGAGCCTCACTCTGGGAGATTATCGAGGTCACGGCCTGTGAGGTCGGCCTGGCAGCAGCTTGCCCTAGAGGAATCGCTCGGTCCTAACATGGCAGAAGGGGACAGGGTCACCTTGGGGGCCTGGGGTGTCCCCAGAGCAGGTGTTAAATGAATGAGGAGGCCATCACACTGAGGCGGCTCCAAGGCCACCGTGGCCGGTCTCTGCCAACCGAAACCCGAGTCTGCAAGCACCTCAAGGTCGCGCAGCCGAGGCTCCAAGGACGACCGGTCACAAGCAGCCCACGTGGCCCTGAGTGGCAGCCAATCCTGTGACTTCCATGTCGATTTCCTGGTCTGTCTGGCCCTGGACGTCTTTCCGCAGCTTCTGTCCGGGAGCCCTACCGAACCCCTCTGCTTGGCACGGCCTCGGTCAGACTGATTGTCGGTCAAACAGGTCAGCTCTTGAAGCTGTTACTGTGTCTCTGTTTATCTTTCCAGGCAGGAAGAGGAAGCCGTGCCTGTCCGTGGAGCGGGCACTGCACTGGCCCCTGGAAGGGACGCGGGCGGCGGCAAGGACCTGGAAAGGACCGGGGCTTCTGTCCCTCCATATGCAGACGAGGAAAGGGAGGCCCCGAGTGACAAGGTGCCAGGGTCCCTCAGAGCCGCGCTGGGCTCCACGCTGGTGCGTCACCAGCCGGTGCCGTCTAACCCCACACGGCCCGGGGACAGTGCTCCTTTTAGCCCACCTCACAGATGAGCAAGTGGGCCACCCCGGGCTGAGGACCTTTGCCGAGTCCCTGTGGCCACCGAGGCTGAGCTGGGCTGGGACCTGGGCAGAGGCGGATCACGAGGCTGTGGGTGTGGCCTCTAGCTGCCTGGACGGGTCAGTCCAGCCTCCTCCCCAGGCCCAGGGCTCCCCCACAAGCCCCCCACAAGCCCAGGGACCCGCCAGGCCTCCAACTCACCAGCTCAGTCGCTCCCCAGGCTGGACAGGCCAGCTGCCCTCCGGGTGCGGGAGAGCAAAGCATCGGGCGACCTGGCGGCGGGGGGAGCCCGGGGGAGCTGCAGGAGCTGGGCCGGGTCCACACCGTACCGGCAGGGGTTAAAACCCATGCAGAGCTCCTGAGCATGTAGGAGCCTGACAGGAGACACGGGGGAGACACACGCTGGCTCGGGGCATTGTTCTCAGGTGCTTTGATCCCGGACTCTCACTGTCTCAGGTTAAGGAAGTTTGGGGCTCTGCATTCTTGAGGTTTCTCAGCTGTTCCCTGGGGCCGCTGGCTGGGTTCTCACCGCTCTGTTGTTCCCTGGGGAACCTTTCTTGTTTGGGCAGAAAGTGTCCCGAAGGGCCAAGGGGCCAAGGGGGAGGCCTTGTAGCATGTGGGCTTCTTGTCCATGATGGTGGGATCCCTGCGTCCCCTGCAGGGGGCTCTGGCTAATTCCCAGGCTGGGGAGCCCCCGCACCTGCCCAGATTTGGAAATCAAGGTCCGACGCAGCCAGTCTGCACAAAGCTAGACCCCAAATGCAACAGTGGGTGCCCTGGAAGAAAAGAGACACAGACGAAGAGACACAGCAGGAGACAGGCAGAGGCTGGGGCGCGCATCTGTGAACCCAGGACAGCAGGGATCAACAGCAGCTAGGACAGAGGCCGGGATGGTCTGCCCTAGGGCCCTTGGAGAGAGCAGCGTCCCGCAGACTCCCTCTCTGACGTCCGGCCTCCGGCCTGGGATAGCAGCTTCCTGCTGCTCCAGCCGCCCAGTCTGTCCAGGGACTGGGACCCGGTCTGCCCCCCACCACCACCAAGCTGTCTGCTCGCTTCCCCCTCCCCTGCTGCGTTACATTCCGGGGACCCGGGGACCAGCCTGGGGCTCTCCCATGCCGCAGCGGTGACGCGCCCCCTCGGAACCGAAGTGGGGTCTCGAAGGGAAAACCACACGCCGCAGCAGGGCCTGGGGCTCCTGGGGAAAGGCCCGTGGGTGCAGGGAGAGGAAGGGAAGCCAGATCTGGATTACCTGGCCGGCCTGCAGGCCGCCCTGCCCTGCCCGTCGGCCCAGGAGACCACCCAGGAGACAACGTCCAAGCAGAAGGGCCGAGACTGGAAGCAGAGGCCAGGAGGAGAGTTGTGGGCTCTCCCCGGCCTCCCATCTGCCCCTGCCAGGGTCTCCCTGAGTCCACCCTGGGGGGACCCTCTCCTGGCCCAGAACCTGCACCCGCCCCCCTCATCTGCGGGGTATTTCCACCAGGTGTCCAGGAGTCTGCTCGGGCTCCCTACTCCTCCCTGAGCCCTGCCCAGCTTTGTTCTCCTCTGTCCCGGGAAGGTCAGAAGGGAAGGGGCTTCTCCCTGGGGCTCTGGGGCCCCCCCTTGTTCCCATAGACCCTCCTGAGCAAGCCAGGCCTTCCTCCGCTGACCCCACGCTGCTACCCAGCCCTGCCCATGGCCTCCGCAGTACAGACCTGACCACTGCATGAGCCAGTGCAGCTCCCACCTCCTCTTCGCCCCGCTCTCCGGGGCCGCCGCCTGCCCAGCCGGAGTGAGGCCCTCCTGCCAGCCTGTGCCCGCCCACTCCCTTTAGCCTGCTCCCCGGGCCTGGAAACCCCCGTTTTTCTGTTGCCTCCTCTAGGAAGCCCTCTGGGAAGCCCCCATGGTCAGGAGGAGCCCTCATGTTGGTGTTCACGACATGGTCGGGCTCATCACGGCTCGTAACCCTGGGTCCCTGCTGTCCACACTGGCCTCCCGGCACGCAGGGACTGCGGTTCCATACTAGAGCCCCTGCTCTAGGACAGGCGAGCAGACAGAGGACACAGGAGCAGGCCAGGGGCTAATTCTCCTCCACGGTCCGTGTCCTATTTCCACTGCCATTGTCCCAAGGCAGGGTCTTCTCTCGTCCCCGGGCTGCCATGCGTTAGTTAATGATGTCAGATTCAGAGACGATCACTGAACGGCCGTCTTCAGGTTCCAAAACAGAGGACAGAGGAAAGTGGGCCGCCCCCAGACACGGAGTCAGAAGGGCAAGGTGGGGAGGCGTGGCGGCCGGGGTCCAAGCTCTACCTGCCTCAAGAGGCTATGGGGAAATGCCGCCCGTGTTCCCAGAACCTCAGGGAGCTGCCGGCTTCTCTCTTCGGGCCCCGAACCCCGGCCCTCCTCACTGGCCACCTGCTCTCGGCTCGACACCCTCGCCGCGCCCACCAGCCAGCGCCCTCGCTTCAGGAATACAGGCTAAGAAAAGGGGCTTTTTTCTATTGCATTATTGTCTTTTTAAGAAATGTGTGTCTGTGTAAGCATAAATAGTTACAGACTCAATTATGTCCCCTTAACACTCCTGTGTTCGAGTCCTAACCCCCAGGACCTCGGAGTGTGACCTTATTGGGAGACAGTCATCACAGACAGACCGACTTAGTTAGGCTGAGGTCATTCTGGAATGGAGTGGCCCGAAATCCAATGTGAGCATGTCCTTATAAAAGGGGACATTTGGACACAGAGAGAGACATGCGCAGGACCAGGCTGTGTGATTCAGAGGGTAAGGGACACGTCTACAAGCCAGGGAACCCCAAAGATGCCAGCAAACCCCCAGAAGCTGGGGAAGGGGACAGAGCAGAGTGTCTGTGAAGACCACAGGGGGACCTTGCCCAGCCCACACCTCAGCCTTGGACTCCTGGCCTCCAGATTTCGAGACGAGACATTTCTGTTGTGTGAGTTCCCCAGCCTGCGAGAGTTGGTCACAGCCACCCCAGGGTCCAATTATACTTACACGTGTTCACAAATTACGAGCCTCTTGAAAAACTATGGAAAGTATAAAAACCATAAAGAAGAAAATAAGCCTACCTCTCCGAGATAGCCCACTTCTTGGTACCTTTTTTTTTTGCCCCCAGGTGTAGGCACCAAGCCTAGTTTACACCGTACACTTTCCCTGTAAGCCATTATCACTGTTTACCTGTGTCATCAAATGTTCCTTGAAATGGTTCTATGACAATCCACCGAAGAGCTGACCCATTTTATTTAGACGGTTTCCGACTGTTTGCCAGGTAAAAGTAATCCAAAATGAACATTGCTCCTGCATAAATCGTTCCCTCTGTTTCTGGGTATTTCCTTAGCATCATTTCTAGAAGCGAAGTCAGGTCTGATGTAACCACCAGACAGGGTTTCGGCAGAGACCAGCTTCCAGAATCCTGAACTCCCCCATGTCATGTAATGGTACGGGCTTGAGGGTGATGGCCTTGATTATCTGAACCCAGCCAGATGAGTCTGTCTAAGAGCCCAGGGATTAGTCAGTGACTTGGCCTAAGGTTATCAGTATACAGAATTCCCATGACCAGAGAGATGCTTCAGAAATGAGCCTGCAGTCTGCTTACTGCTATGACGACACGGGGACATGTGTCCTGTCAGAGGCCTAAGGGAACAAAAGGCTCTTTGCTCTTTGAGAGCCATTTTGGAAGCCAGCCTTCTTTTTCCCTGGATGGTACAGCATGAAGATGGGATACTTAGAGCTATAGCAGCCTTTTTGTCACTATGAGGGAAGCCCCTCTGGGCAGAGCAGGGAGTATATCAACAAGTTCTCAGTGACGCTGTTTTTGTTTTTGTTTTCTTTTAAGGTTCTATTTATTTATTTGACAGAGAGAATCACAAGTAGGCAGAGAGGCAGGCAGAGAGAGAGAAGGAAGCAGGCTCCCTGCCGAGCAGAGAGCCCAATGTGGGGCTTGATGAGCCAAAGGCAGAGGCTTAACCCACTGAACCCCCCAGGCACCCCTCAGTGATGCTGTTGAGCACATGGGTCAAACCATCCCATTCCTAGGCTTCCCAGCAGTGAGAGCCAAGGAATCTCATATTCAAGCCAGGCCAAGTTAATACTTTGCCCACTCAGTCGTGGTAGATGCAGCCTCTGCCAGTGGCCACATACAAGGCGAAATGCTAATAAAAGCAAGCTAGCCCTGTCCCTTCACACCGGGCCCTGCACCCCCTGCTTTCTCGATGCTTGTCTCCACCATTTTGCACAAATTGGTGATGTCAGTAGAAGGAAAGAGCTCTGGGTGCAGCCTGCGTGTGATGGGGAGATGAGCTTGTCCTGGGTCATCTGGTGGGCCCTAACCCCAGTGAGCAGGTCACAGAGAGACGGCCATGGGAAGGCAGAGGTGGAGGCTGGAGGGCTGGAGGGGAGCGGGGGTGCACCCACAGTCCAAGGAATCCCAAGTGCCCTTACAGGAGAGAGGAGAGACTGGAGACACACAGACATGGTAGGGGGTGGAGGGGACACATGGAAACAGGGGCAGGGGTCCCAGTGTCACGTCCCTAAGCGGAAGAAGTGCTCCAAGGGTTGCTGGCAACACCAGAGCCCGCAGGGGGGCGTGGAGCAGATTCCCCCCTAGCCCGGGGGCCTCCAGAAAGAACCAGCCCTGCCCACATCCTCATTTCAGAATTCTAGCCTCCAGAGGGATGAGAATGCATTTCTGCCGGGGCTGTTCGTGAGGGCCTCGCAGGCACCTGGTACGTCCAGGCGTTCTCTTTGACCCTGAATCTAAACCAGCCCCCAACAGAAAGCCTCATGCTCGTCCCTCACCTGGGCAGTGTCCCAGTGTCCCAGTGTCCAGTGTCCGTCATGCACGTTCCGTGGCACCCGACGCCCCTTAAAGACGGGAACTCGGGCTCCAGAGACAACGTGTCAGGCCGAGCAAAGCCGGGGACCACCTTGTAACAGTCCATAGCCCCTTGTAGTAGGGACATTCATAGGAGTGTGTCACCGGCTCTGAAGTGCCCCAGAGCAAACAGAAAAACTGAAGCCAGAATTTTTTTAACGGATCGAGTTTCTGTCCAGAGGATCTTCTCCTTCATCAACACTTACTGACATGTTGAAGATGGGGAGTCCCAGAGGCACACGGGCCGTCCCGGGCTAGTCTGCGGTGCTCAGCTTCTAGACGCTGGGGCTAGTGGGTAGACATGACGTCCTGTGGTGGGCGCCAGCCCCGGGGTCTCAAGGCCGGTCTGCCCTGCCACCCTGTCTTCCTGGGCAGGGAAGGGGCGCTGGAATTTCTGGCAGATCCAAGTTATGTTTTCCAACAAAGCAAAGCCACACTTCTCTTTTCCAGCACAAAGCTGAGTTGAACGCAATGGCGTAGAGTTTATTTTGTGTGGGGCTGTGTGCTGCGGGGGTCTGCGGCTATTTTCTGTCTAGAACTCTGTGTCCCCACCTTCAGCCCTCCCCGCTGCGTGGCGGGGCTCCCGGGCCGGGAGGGGAGAGCTGCGTCCACGGACCAAGGGCTGGCGAGAGGCTACTCGGAGGACACGCTGCGTCACGAAGTGCCCACCAGCCTTCCAAGACGGTGCAAAGCAGAGAATGTAACATGTTTCATTAATAATGGATTTTTATCATCACATGTTGAAATGATAGCATTTTAGATATATGGAGTTAAATTATACTATCAGAATAAATTTGACCTCTTTCGTTTAACTTTCAAAAACGTGCCCTTGGGCAAGCCTCACATGACATCTGTGGGCCCCGTTCGTGGCCGGCATTATATTTCCACCAGACAGAGTTTCCTGACGTGCTTGACCGAGGTATGAAGGGAGGCCTCACCTTGGCCGCCCGCTGCCTCCCCGGCTTCCTTGGAGACAAGACGTCAGCTTGCCGGGCCCGAGACTCGCCACGGAAGCTCCCAGTGCCTTGCTGGTGTCCACACTTCGGGTGCGGGGTCGAGATTGGGACCACGTGAGGAGGGGCTGTTCATCAAAGTGTCTTCGGTTGTGACGGACCATGGGGCGGGTGAGAAGCCTTCGCCCGTTGCCAAGGAACACAACGCCCATGTTTTCCTGATTCCCACTCACTCTGCTTTATGACAGTAAGAGTCCACACGGCTGCGGGGGACCACGTCGGGGAAACAAGGCGTGTTGGGCTCGTGGCCTCCAGCCCCTGGTAGGAAAGGTCTGTGTCGGTGCCTGGTGCATGGAGGCCCGGACTCGTCCGTGAGTCCTGGAGGACAAGGGCTGGGCTCGGGCTTTCCAGGACCCCACGTGGCCCAGCACGATGCGGAGCACCGGGGAGCTGCCGTGTCAATGGCCACCAATAGAAGGCAGGGGCCCTGGCGGCTTTTTTTTTTGCCAGAACAGGTTCTCTTTGCAGTTTATGCAAGCTCACTAGCTTCCCCGAGGCCCCGGGAGTGTGTGATTGCGTAGCACGCTCTAACGGACATTTCCTCTGCTGTTAGGAGGCCGAGCAGTCTCGGGGCAGAAGCGGAGGGACTTGGCGCGCTCTGGCCAGCAGGGGGCAGGGTGGCCCGCGCCTTCCCCACAGCGCGCTCCCCGCGGGAGGACACCTGGTAAGGGTCCCCAGAGCAGCGGCCATGACCCCTCACTGTGAAAGGCCAGGCTGTCCTTGGGGCTTCGCTTCTGCTGTTCTCGGAGGCCACCACGATGGACTGCGGGGACCTCAGGGACTTGAGATGATGTAAATTAATTTTCTAAAATGTTTCAAAATGAATGGATCCTCGGTCAAGTAATAGGAAGGCATTGAGATATGGTCATGGAGAGACACCGGCGGCGTCAGCGCAGTGTTAGGTGACATAGCTCCTGGGTGGCTCAGTCGGTGGGCGTCTGCCTTCGGCTCCGGCCGCGATCCCGGGGTCCTGGAATCGAGCCCCGCATCAGGCTGCAGGATCGAGCCCCACGTCGGGCTCCCGGCTCTCCCCTCCCACTCCCCCGCTTGTGTTCCCTCTCTCGCTATGTCTCTCTCTGTCAAATAAATAAACAAAATCTTTTTTAAAAAGGGGAAAAGGTGAGGTAAACCAGGACCCGCGAGAAACCACCAGCCAGGGTCATAAATTCAGAAGAATTAAGGCATGTGCAATAAATTATAAATTAGATATCAATAAATACTTCGTGTGCACCTCTTCAAGGACTGGGATCTAAGGGTCATCCCACATCGCGGAAGCCAGGACCCATGACGGCTCCTGTTCCCCTGCCAGGACGTTCCAGAAACTTCCCTGGGGTTCGTCCGCTTCCTTTCACCTACCCTCGTTTGTGTGCCTTCAATTTCTCAAGTCCGTGCTGCAAATGCCGGCTCCGGAAGACGCCCTCCTCCCCTGGCATTCCCCCGCGGGGTTCATGAGCAGCTGGTCCGAACGGGGACAGCACTCGCCCCGGCGAGGAAGGACTCCCCCGGGCGCGAAGGTGCCAACGTCGGACCCCAGGTCCAGAGAGGCAAAAAATGGTAAAAGTCCTCCCCACCTTTAGGGTGGGGACATCCGTCCCACCCTGAGCCCCTTCCTCCATACTTCCCACCCACGCCATGGGTCCTGGGGTGGGGGTCCTCCTCTCGAGGGGACGGGGTCCACGTCCTCCGCCTAACCCCTTCCACTCTCACCTACGTGGGCTGCGTCTGGAGGACATTGTGGTTTCTTACATTGCGTTTTATATCACCTTGATTGTTCAATTGCCTCTAATTTTTATGAGAAGGGGAACGCAGTAAAACGCTTGCATCACTGAGCAGCGCGGACTGGGTAGGCAGAGAGAGCACGGCTTGCCCATCCGCCGGCCGCCGGAGCACAGCCGGATCCTGAGCAGAGGGTCTCGGTGGGAGGCGGGGCAGCATGGCAGTCCCCGGGCCAGAGAAGCCCCCACCCCCCACCCCGGTGCTTCCCAAGCATCCGGATGCAGCCCCGGCGTCTGGGGCTCCTCCTCACAGGCCTTGTGCACAGACTGGCCGGTTCTCTGCGCCCCGGGCTGTCTGTCATTGCTGTTTGCTGGGCCCAGACTGAGCCAGAGCAGGACAACACCGCGTTGGGAGCAGCTGCTCCCAGACGAGGGAGCTCTAGCCCTTGCCTTGACCGCCGACTCCGCGGGCAGCCGCCATGCTCTCTCCGGGGAGCACAAACCCAGAAACACCTCGGGCGAGACACCAAGCAGCCCCCATGCCCAGGAAATGGGGGTGGGGAGACAGCAAAAAGTCTGTCCCTTTGCAAACAACGGTTCTGTGTTCTTGAGTATTTGGGAAGGCAAAGCAAACGTCCTCGGCCCTTGTGTTGAGCACTGCAACAGCGAAAAAGGCCTTTTTTTTTTTTTTAAATTTAAGCAAATCTCGTTCCTGCTAAATGCCCTGAGTCATGCTGTGGGACTCCGAGCTTCCCGTCCTTGCTGTTCTTGGCAAGACGTGAGCAAACGGAGGGCGGCGGGCCTCCAGGGGTCGTGCATTTGGGAACGGAGGGTCCGGCTGAGTTACGGGGCCCCACACGCAGGCACCGGTGGGAAGGACGGCGAGCCGCAGGTGGAGCTGATAGCAGGGTGTGGCCCACGCTCTGACGCCCCTCCCGGACCCCAGTGTGGCCCACGGCCCCAGCACCCGGGCCATCCGGCCACGCCAGGCCCAGCCTCTAGGAGGGCATCTGTGCATCTGGGTTCAGGATGCGTTGTCCTCAAAACAAAGGCAGCGCCTCCCAGATTCCTTTACTGCCCTCTGCCAGAGAGCCTCGCTGCCAAGACACACAGGAATGTGTGCCCGCCTCCAGCAACTCTAGCCGAAGGGCCTGGCCGGGGCTTTGATCTGGGTCCTGGAGCGCCGTGTGGGAAGCTCGCGGCCGCTCGGGCCTGGGAACAAGCCCGGGCGTCCCGGCTCGCGCCCTCCCCTGCAGCGCTGGGTGCAGGGACCCAGAGCACAGCCAGAGGCTCCGGGACGAAATGCCGGTCTCACTGGGGGGAGGCTCCAGACAGCCGGGTGCAAACCACGTCCCCACTTCCGGCCCGGACGCTCCTGGAGGGTCCGTGCGTTCCCACGAGGTCATAGAATGCACGCTCCTGGCTCTCCATCACTGGTCGGAAATCAGCCCCTTCGGTCCCACAACCACCCACCGCACCGAGTCTCACCCCCGTCCCCCGGCGCGTGCGTTGTGCTCTGCTTGGCTGAACGCTCCAAGCTTCCCCCAGGAGGCACGTGAGAAACGGAGGCTCAGAGGCGAGACTTTCCCAGTCTCTGCAGTCGGTAGACCAGAGAATCACAACGTCCTTGGGAATGCAGTTTTTTTTAAGTTAAGATTTAATTTTTTGCAGCCATTTTAGGGTTATCATGAAATCGAAAGCAAGGCAGAGGAAACTTCCACGGACCCTGTCCCCCCGCATTGGCACAGACTCCCTGTTGCCAACATGGCTCACCGCACGGCGCGTTTCTCACCAAGGACAACGCCACAGTGACGCCCGTCCTACTCACCCAGATTCCGTAGTTTGCACGCGGTTCCTCTTGGTGCCGTATGCTCTGTGGGTTTGTACAAGCATGGGGTGACCCGTATCCGCCCTTAGAGCATCGTAGAGAGGGTTTTCACTGCCCGAAGGATCCTCAGTGCTCTGCTCCTTTCTCTTCCACACCCTCCACCCCTGATCCCCGGACCGTGTCCGTGGTTTTGCTTTCCCGTGATGTCGTGTAGGTGCGATCCTACAGCGGGCAGCCGTTTCAGACTGGCTTTCGGCGCTTGGTGAGAAGCACTAGGCTCCCTCCTTGTCTTCTCACGGAGGGACAGCTCAGATCGTTCAGCACCAGATACTCCCCCACTGGCCGATGGACCAGCTAATGGACCTGCTCACCTACCAGGAGGGCAGCTCGGTAGCTGGCGAGGCTCAGCAGTTATGCGAAAACGTGCTATGAACATCTGTGCACAGGTTCTCATGTGACGTATGTTTTCACTCCTTTAAGAACATGACGGCTGGATCAGAGAAGGTTTTGTTTTCCAAGAAACCACCGAACGGTCTTCCAAGGTGGCCGCGCCATTTTGCTCTCCCATCAGCAGGTTGCCCTGTGTCCCAGCCAGCGTGTGCTGCGGTCTGTGTTCTGGATTTTGGCTGGGCTGATGGTGTGTCCAGTGGCCTGTGGATTCTCATCTCCGTTTGCTTTTCCCTGACCACATACGATGTGGAGAGAAGTGAGCATGTGGTGTCTACGACGAGGGTCCGCCAACGGGCATCAGAAAATGTCATCCCTCCCAGGTGTGGGGAACTTCGACGCTGGTCCTGGGTTCTATTTAAGTAGCATGGGCACATATGTGAAAGAAAGAGACTACTTGAGATGTTCCAAATATATTCTTCTAAATCCAAAGAATTCAAAACTGAGAAAAGGAGGTGTATCATGTCCAAAATAAGATCAGAACAGAACTTTGCGTCATATGTTCTCGTAAACACGCCTTGAAAGAACTACCCCTGGACGTTCTGGAAAATGCTCCAAAATCAGTATTGCGAGTCTGAAGAGCACTACACCCGAAAACAGAGGTAATATTGTTAGAAAGCCTATAAATGTGAAGATGTGCCTGTGAGAAGATAAAGGGATGGGCGCCTGGGTGACTCAGTGGTTAAGCCGCTGCCTTCGGCTCAGGTCATGATCTCAGGGTCCTGGGATCGAGTCCCGCATCGGGCTCTCTGCTCGGCAGGGAGCCTGCTTCCTCCTCTCTCTCTGCCTGCCTCTCTACCTACTTGTGATTTCTCTCTGTCAAATAAATAAATAAAATCTTTAAAAAAAAAAAAAAAAAAAAGGGACAAAGGTGCCGTGTGCACCCAGCAGAGGGCTTAGCGTTTCCTGCCGGACCTCGTACTTTGGCGACTCCTGTGGGTCCTTGCTGCTGATGGTAAATTTATATTATCATTAATATAATATAATATAATATTATTATTATTATTTATTTTATATATAAGATCCTCAGATAAGGAAATAAGAGGAATCGTGTGGTCTGTAGAAAAACTATTTATTTAAAGAAATAGATTTTTTATGTATTTAAATTACTTTGATAAAGAAAAAATAAGTTTAAAACAAAGTTTATTATCTTTCTTAAAATTTTGTGATTTGGTTGAGCGTTTGCCCTCCACTCAGGTCATGATCCCAGGGTCGTGGGATCGAGTCCCGCATCAGGCTCTCTGCTCAGTGGGGAGTCTGCTTTTCCCTCTACACTTCCCCCCTGCTCGTGATCTCTCTCGCTCACTCCCCCCATCTCAAATACATACATAAGATCTTTAAAAATAAGACTAAAACAAAATCTTCTAAGTTTCAGCTCTGTCTCATGAGTGATAACATAAGGGGGAAAAGTCATGGGATAAGAGAAATCCCAAGGAGATGGGGTCCCAATGGAAACACGCCGCCAGCAGGTGTGCGAGGGTGGGGTGAGGAGCCGTCGGGCCTCTGAGGTCAGGTGATTCCGGGACAGCCTAATGGACTGGAAATGACGTCGCGGGAGACACCGGACTGAGTTCCGACGCGTCGTGTGATTGTGGGGTCTGGTGACGGTCTCGCCGACCAGGTGGCCTGCTCAGGGCTGGATGGGTCGGAGTCTGTGCTGGAGACATGGTCACCGCCTCCGGAACGCACCGTCCGGCAAGAGAGACAACGGGCGAGTGACAGTGCCAGGAGCGGCGGCAGGAGTCTGGAAGGACGAGCAGCCAGAAGCATCACCCTCCCCTCGGCGGGTTGGGGGGACACACCCGTGTGCGTTGTGCGTTGAGGCCCCGCACAGGAGAAGGAGCCACACAGGGAAAAAAGACGCTGTCTTGGCAGAGGACAAGAGACACCCCGACGGGAAGAGTCCAGCTTCTCCCAGTCCCCGCGGGACCGTGCGTGCGGGCACTTCCTCCTTGCGAAGCTGAGCACAGCACGGGGAAACAATACCACGCACTTACGGACACGACATTTTGACAATCCTCCGGACCTGCCCTCTGGGGGTGGGTGAGGAAGGAGGGTGTGATGCGCAGTCACCTTGTTTCGGGGCAGGGTGGGGCTTGGGCTGTGGTCCGGGGTCTGGTGTTTGAGGGCAGCTACCCCTCTCCAGCCAGGCCCCGAGCTGCAGGAGGATGGGGGTGGGCGTTGGAGTCAGATAGACCTCCCTGTGAAGCCCAGCTCTCTGCTCACCAGCTCTGCCACTCAGGACTGTGACTCAGCCTGGCTGGGCCTCAGTTTCCCCCTCTGCCAAACGGGTGTATGAATAGCAAGGTTAGGGTTGTCAGGGCGATTAGAGAGTGTGAATGTAAAACAGCTCATGCAGTCTGGCTGTTAATAGGAGCTCGAGAGATAAAAGTTATTAGTATTTGCACATTTATTTATTTATAATAGAGTATCTGTTGGGGCGCCTGGGTGGCTCAGTCATTAGGTGTTTTCCTCCGGCTCAGGTTATGATCTCAGGGTCCTGGGATCGGCCCCACATCGGGCTCCCTGCTCAGCGGGGAGCCTGCTTCTCCCTCTGCTGCTCTCCCTGCTTGTGCGCGCTCTCTCTCTCCATCAAACAAATAAATAAAATCTTAAAAAATAAAAAAATAGAATAAAATAAAATAGACTGTCAGTCACCTGCCCTAAAAGAATTTGAACCACAGTATATAAACCAGGACAATTCCCTTTAAGTTATAAAGCGAGAACAGAAACACCTCGGGGGAGTGTCTGCAGAGAGGCTGCCTTCAGCTCATGCTTCCCAGGTACAGCCAGGCCAGCGTCAGGAGGGGTCCCCTTCACCCGGGAATGCCTGGGTCTGCCCTGGAGGGCTGGCTCCCTCCTGCAGAGATGTTCTAGAAGGCCTTAAAAATACTCGTGCATCTGTGTGTGTTTATTTGCAAAGGGAACACGTACGCATGGCTTAGACACAGATTCGAATTCACGCACGTCGTGCAACACCCCGAAGCCTACATCCCACGCTACGTCCTATGCAGGAAAAATCCCTCCGCCCCGCTCCTTCGGCCCTCAGCCCTCATGAAAACAACCCATTACTTTCTCGAGCGTACCCTTCAAGCATGTCTTTGGGAAAATAGAAGCAAACGAAAGGCAGACATCCCACTTCCCCTCTCTTCTCGCAGAGGAGACCGCCAGCCGCTGCGCGCTGGCGAGCCCTCTTTCACAGCAAACTCTCGGTCCCCGGGCCTGGCTGTACGAACTGTCATGGATCACGAGTTCAGCCTCCGTGACAGTATCGAGTGGCAAATAAATTATTGACCCCGTTTTACAGATGAAGAACCCAGGTGCCCAGGCAACAGGGAGGTTAAGTTACCGACCCGGCCAGCCCGGGCGCTCAGCGAACGATCCCGAGTCTGGATGCTGCCCAGCGACCCGATCCTCTCTCCCCGCGCTCGGCACCTGCTGTGTCTCTCCCTCCCTTCCTCCCTCACCCCCGCCTTCTCTCTCTCTCTGTCCTTCTTCTCTGCCTTCTCTTCTTTCTTTCATTTCTTTTTTAAAATGAACAATGTTTTGGGACACCCGGGTGGCTCAGTCGGTTGAGCATCTGCCTTTGGCTCCGATCATGATCTCAGGGTCCTGGGATCAAGTCCAGGGTCGGGAATCTCTTCTCAGCGGGGAGCCTGCTTCTCCCTCTCCCGCTGTGCTCTCTCTTGTCTCTCTCTCAAATAACTGAATAAATAATCCTAAAAAGCAAATCAAAACAAAACAAAAACAATGTTTCATTCTTTCCTGTATCAGTTTGCTCTGGCCCCTGTAACCAACTACCACTTAGCGGCTGAAAATGATACAAACTTACCACCTTACAGTTCTGGAGGCTGGAACTACACTACATCTGCAGGGCGGGTTCCTTCTGGAAGCCCCACAGAAGCACATTTCCTTGCCATTCCCAGCATACAGCATCTTCACGGCGGGAGCCGCTTTATTCAGACCTGCTTCTGGGTCCTTTTCCCCCTCCCTCTGCCTCAAGCTCATTGAAGAGAAAAGCAAAGGCTCTGGTTAACAGATGAGAAGCATGCATGGGCCTTCAGACCCGACAGAGAAGAGCCAGCCCCGGCCTCACGCAGCCGCAGGGCCCCCCCTCCCGTGCAGTGGGCAGCTTGCCCGTGGGAAACACTGAAAGAATCCCTCAACGGACTTGCATTTGTCTAAGAGCTAGGATGAGCATTAGATTAGGAGCCCAAAGTCCTGCTCCCCAGTGAGCAGAGAGAATTTTCTGGGCCTGGAGAACTCTAAGAGCTCATATGTTATTCAAGGTCATGAGGAGTGGAAACAGCCCACATGTCCAGGCAGGGCAGCGCGGCCGATGAGTGTCCCACGGGACCCCGCCTCCCAGCCTTCAGGAACCGTCTGCTGTGACTCCTGCAGACCAAGGCGCTGAGCTCGCAGGTCAGCTCTGGGGGCTCGAACGACCCCTGCTGACCTCCGACAGCATTTTCCCACCCCGACAGTGTGTTCCGGGGTCCTGCCTCAGTTTCCCTTTCGAGTTGTTCTGTGGTCAGGCAGGATAATTCCAGGAGCCCACGGCCCCCTGGCTGGCTCTTGTGAGCCCATGAACTCCCCATCCCTCTTTTGAGTTTCGTTTGTTCAAACGGTTACATCTCTTTCTAAACAAAGAACTCTGTGTAATCCCCAATCTACTACTTTGATGATCCTAAACACATAAGAGTTTACCCCAAAATATAATAAAAGTTAACTTGTAATGAGAAAGTCTACACTGTGGTTTTCGTTTGTTTTTTTTTACTATCCTCCTTGCTAGTAAAGGGCTAGGGTTTCTGCAAAGAGAGAACCCCACGATCAGCCCACTCTCAAGGGGAAGACTGTCCTCGAGGTGAGAGTGCGGGGCAAGCTGTGGGCGGGGAGCCTCCCTCTGTCTGCATCCTGGTGACTTGGGTGTACACTGCTCGGTAAGCTAGAAAGCCTTCATTTGTACATTGGGACCAGATGCCATTGCCATTGCGATTCTGAAACCGATGTAAGCAGGTAACAAGGTCGTGGTGGCAGAAAATTTAGTGGTCATTGAGAAAATCCAATGTGTGTGTGCCACAACACACAAAAACATACAAGCACATGTGCACACACCACATACACGCACACACGCACACATATACATACACACGTGCAGGGGCGCACACGAGAGCTAGAAACATCAGAACGAACGCGCACCATTCAGACGGCACCACGAGATCAAACTCTTTCTTTTTTTTTTTTTTAAAGATTTTATTTATTTATTTGACAGAGAGAGATCACAAATAGGCAGAGAGGCAGGCAGAGAGAGAGAGAGAGGAGGAAGCAGGCTCCCCGCTGAGCAGAGAGCCTGATGCGGGGCTCGATCCCAGGACCCTGAGATCATGACCTGAGTCGAAGGCAGCGGCTTAACCCACTGAGCCACCCAGGCGCCCCGATATCAAACTCTTTCTAAGACAGCGAGCTGGGAGCCTTGTAACTGAAGGTTCGGAAGCATTCCTGGTGCGTGTGTGAGCGCAGTCCCACTCTCGAGCACCCTTGGAGGGAGCGTAACCCCGAGTAGCCTTCAGAAGAGCCACTGGGCCAAGTCTAACAAGATGGAAACCTTTCATACGCATTGACCCAGCTCCTGAAGTGTGTCTGTCACCTGCCCAAGGACACAAAAGTATGCATGGCCGGTATTTATTGCAACACACGTTTAAGAGCCAAACCTGAAAATGGCCCACATTTTTATCAGCAAAGATTTAATTGCATAAATTATGGCACATCTACACCATGGACTAGGACACAACTCCCCAAAGAATGAGGTTCATTTGGACACACTTACGGAAAAATGTTCCAGATCTTTCTACTTCATGTGGTAAAGAAGCACAATCTTTTTTTTTTTTTTTTTTTTTTAATAGAGCACACAGGGTGCCAGGCGTCATTCCAGGGGCCGGTGACACAGGCACCGCCCCCACGGAGGGGGTACTCTCCCGGACACACGGACAATAAGCACAGACAATGAGGGGCGCAGGGAGCCCCGAGAGCTGGGGTGGAAAGCTGCCGGCGCCCGTGCTGAAGAGCGAGGCTGGGGTTGCTAGTGACACAGGGCGAACGCTTCCGGAGCCAGCATCGCCCACCTGCCCACCTGAGGGAGGGACGGAGAGGCGTGGACCCCCACGGCCGGACAGCAGAGAAGTGGGTCTCCTCTCTCTCTGGCCATCTGCCCGCCCCCTCGTGGGATGTTAACTGTGGGCTGGCGTCACAGGCCAAGGACAGGCAGGGGCCAATTCAGGACGGCCACGGCAAAGGCATCTTTTAGGGAGAACATCTGAGAGGAAACCCAAAATGTGTGGGAGGGAGAATGTGGCTGTCCAGGAGGAGACTACTCCAGGCAGAGGGAAAAATGAATGAGTCAATGAATGAATGAATGATGAATGCATGAGCCAACACACGAATGAATGGAGGCCATTCCCGACCAGAGAGCACACCCACCGGTGCCCCTGTGGATGCCGCCATGATCACCGAGCCTCAACTCTCTCCCCGTCTAGACATCCGTGAAGGTCCAGGTGACCCGAGTCCTCAGCCTGCATCTGAGCCTTCACTGCTGGCACAGAGGACAAGGGTGGTTGCACACACGCCTTTGAGGGGCTAGTGTCTCCAGCACACCTGCGAAGCCCAAGTTCACTGCTCCTCTGGGAACTTGGGAGGGCGGTGCTGTAAGCATGGCAGTTTCCAAGTCAGAAGAACCTCTCTCTCCAGCCTATCCGGCTGGCTCCCCTGTGCTCCCTAACACAAGGCCAACCAGGGGCGTGGGCAGTACTCCAGGAGCTTTGCTCTAGAGGGAGGTCCTAGGAAATCCACCAGCTATGTCAGCGCTAAGATGGCTCGTATCTGTTCTTTGCTGGTGACCCCAACTCAGCACATATTCCAGAACAGGGTGGGCAGAGCGACATCGGAGCAAGGAGACCTGCCCCCTGCCTTCCTGCTGGAGTTCACACCTGTCCTGCCAGTGGGAAGGCTCCACCTTCTCTGTCCTTCTGTGGGGGAAACCAAGGGGAAGGGTAGAGGGTTGAATCTGACCCTGACATGAGCTTCTGCAAACATCAGTGCAAGTGACGTGATGGGAAGGGCCTGCGCTGGGCATTCGCGCCCCAGCGCTGCTGTTTCTGGGTTAGGCGCTCTGGCAAATCTCCGAACTTCCTAACCACCAGCTTCCAGGGCACTGAGGCTACTGGTGGTTCACTCTGCCAGTATCTTGGGGCCTTTCTACTTCCTTTTAGAGCTTGTGATGTCTGTAGGGCCCACCTGAGGAGATGGGGTTGTGGGGGAAGCAGCTTGAGACTGGTGGTCTGTCTACTCAAATATCCGCATGTGTGTTTACCAAAGCCAATGAAGAAAGGTTAACCTGAGGGAAATTTCGGCACGCAGGGCATAGAGTGACTGCTCCCTCATCACTGCCCGTAGCCCTGCTTCCAAAGTCCTTTAAGAAATTCGCCATGATGGGGGCACCTGGGTGGCTCAGTGGGTTAAGCCGCTGCCTTCAGCTCAGGTCATGATCTCAGGGTCCTGGGATCGAGCCCCGCATCGGGCTCTCTGCTCAACAGGGAGCCTGCTTCCCCCTCTCTCTCTGCCTGCCTCTGTGCCTACTTATGATCTCTCTCTGTCAAATAAATAAATAAAATCTTTTTTAAAAATTCACCATGAGATTATGAAAAGGATTTTTTAGTTATTGCCCAAATCAGACTCTGAAAATGGTCTTTCACTTAGGGGTGTTCCCCCTGGGTACCTGGGAGCCTTACAACACAGGGAAGGTGGCTGTCCTTGACCCTGGGTCACAAAAGCTGATGACCAGTGGTGGTGGGATTGGACCCAGGTCTCCTCTGGTGATCAATCCATGTGTACAACCCCATCCTGTCTCTCCCCACTGGACTCTTTACCCAGAGACACTCTTAGAAATCCACAGCCCAGACACACCACCTTGAAGGCTCTGGGGCTGAAGCTGTTTTCACAAGTACACGAGGACATTCAGAGCGAGGAATTTCTCCTGAACATTACTGGCTGGCCTTCTGCGCCAACTGATTTTCCCCATATAGTAGCAAAAACTACCACTGTGGCCCAGACTCTTGCATTTATCCCAGGGCCAGGACTGTGGGCCATTATATGTCACCATAATCATCACCACCATCACCACCACCACCACCATCACTGCCATCCGAGCACCGTGTGGAGTGATATGCTCCACCGGGGGCTGCCATCCACTCTACCTACCTGGAGTGGCATTGACACCCCGGGTTCAGTGCTCTCAGAAGGTAGCCGTGCAAGAGACGGCACTCGCGGGCTGGGTTGACACGGGTGACAATGAGCCCTCCACCACAGGCTCCCTTCCGAGTGGCCCTTCCCTGCCTGTCGAGCCTGAGTCAGGGCCGGGGAAAATCCCTCTGGTCTTCCTTGCAGCTCGGCGGGCGCGGGTGCTGAGTCAGGTCCGCCCGTGGGGTGGTGACACGCACATGTACATCGTAAGTCACAGCTGGTGTAACACGCACGTGGACTTGGGCAGAGCCTCCAGGAGAGGAAGAGGAAGGAAACAGAGACGGGCAGATTTTGCTCACATCCCCTGGGAGCTCTGTCCAAACCCCCCTGCCCTGTCCCAGAATATTACCTGGAAACATTGACCAACGTCACTTGGCCTGAGTCTGACAAAACCGCAAACATGCCTGCCCGAGACTGATGCAATGTGACGGCAGACACAGTCTCGCAGGGCTCGGGGCTCAACGTTGGGAAACGTAGGGGCCAGGTGCACGGGCTGTGTCTGTCAGCTCCAGCTTTCAGCCGCTTTGAAGCTGTCGTGTCTTGAAAGAAGTTACTGGATTTCTTCGTGGCCAGGTCTGTTGAGTCCCAGTCGTGCTGGGGCGCAGAGCTGTAGCTCGGGGCTGGAACACCCACCATCCCCCTTCCTGCCCCCGCCCACGACCTCCCTTTTACCCAAAAGCCTCTCGTGTAATTTCTCTTCTTCATCTTTCTTGCGAAATGAGAGCCACGGCTGTTCTAGCGGACCTTCACAGCCACATCTGCAGGTTCCTCAGAGAAAGAAGGCAGGCACCGAGCGAGGGATGTGTGCAGACCCAGGAGCCAGGGCTACGCGTGCAGAAGGAGAAGGCCCAGGCTGGCGGCGTCCTGCCCGAGCTTCCAGCTTCAAGGTCAGCTTCAAGCTTCAAGCTTCCAGCTTCAGGGTCAGCTTCAAGCTTCAAGCTTCCAGCTTCAGAGTCAGCTCCTGCTCTCCCCGTGTCTCCAGCTGTCAGTGACCTCTGCTCTTGGGGGTCCGACCGCGGACCATTGAGCTTACAATAAATCAGTCTTGAGAATTCATGTCCATGCTGGTACAAGACACGTGTGAAGGCAAGAACAGAATCACGCTCTCCTCTGGCTTTGCGGGCTCATCCTGGGCTCCCTTCCAAGCTTTCTCCTCCATCTGGCCCCACGGCCTGCCTTGATAAACAAAGTTTTATCAGAACACACCTGCTTATTCACGCACGTACTGCCCAGGGCTGCTTTGGCTTTGTAATAGCAAATCTGCGTGGCCTTGATGGAGACCAGACGGTCTTCAGAGATGGCTCATTCTTGGTATTGTACCTTCTCTGAGTTTTGACAGCTTGTCTTATTTGTTCATTTAAAAAAATGTATTATTGGGTGCCTGGGTGGCTCAATCAGTTAAGCACCTGCCTTTAGCTCAGGTCATGACCCAGGGGTCCGCGGATCGAGTCCTAGGGGAGCCTGCTTCTCCCTCTACCTGCTGCTCCCTGCTTGTGCTCTTTCTCTGTCAAATAAATAAATAAAATCTTTTTAAAACTGTATTATTCTTTTTCCTAATTACAAAAGTAATTGCAGGCTTCACACCAAGCTGGAGCACTGTGGACCATATGAGAGGTCCCCCGGCCACCATCCTGCTTCCCCAGGGCAATGTGAACACGGCTGACCTGCCACCAGGGTTCTCCCCGTGTGCACAGCACTCGCACATGTCCGGGTCTGGGGTTTTCTCAACGCAGTGCTGTCCCAGACACACTGCCTAAAACTTGCTTTTCCACTTAACTACATTCGCGGGCATCATCCCCGGATATGCAATGGCTCTTGGATATTCTACCGGACGCACACGCCACTGCTCTCTTGCCCATGGATGCTCAGACGACTTCTAGTGCTGTGAGCTTCTGATCAGCTCTGGGGTAAATATTCTCGCCCATTTAACTTGAGGCGCGTCTGTAGAAGTGCTTCCAGGACTACGACTGTCCAGTCAGGGAGCATATTCATTTTCGAGAGAAAAAGAACAAAACACCATCCAGAAAGCTCGAGACATTGACATGCCATTCTTCCGCACACGGAGTGCAGACCAAGAGTCAAGATACAAATCTCAGGGCGCTGGGAGCACAAGAGAGGGGACTCACGGGTGAAGAGTGAGGGGTCCGTCACCCAGACAAGGACCTGCGCAAGCAAAGACTCAGCCCTTTAAGGACCCTCCGATCATAGGCTGCTCCCTACAAATCTCATCTAGCACATGCCTTCTTAGGGGAGGGGGTGAGCAATCCGGTAGCGGGGGCTAGAAGTTGGGTATAAAGTGTGCACTCCCTAGGGTGAAGAGGAGACAGTGAGCAGGGGCCACATCAAGGGCATTCACAAGGTCAAACACAGTCGTGGCGGGGGCCCCATCCAGAGCAGACAGGTCCTCATCCTGGTAGCCGGCCTGGGCTCCTGGACTTGGGGGAGGGGGAAAGAGAGAGAAAGCAGGAGAAAGAGAGAAGGGGGGGTGGCGAGGAAAGAAGAAAGGGAAAAAGGAGAAATGCGTTGGCCTTCATGCAGTCCCCAGTAAGACGAGGATAGACCGGAAGGCCAGAATGTTCACAGCCGTCTATTTGTAATAGTGCAAAACCTCCAGCCACCCAGAAGTGCATTAATAGAACGGATACACAGGGGTACATCCATGCAGTGGAATACTATACAGCCAGGAAAAGGGACATAGTATTGCTACATGTAACACCATGGACAGATGGCTGGGGGTGGGCACAGGGAAAACCTCAGAGTTGGTCAAGTCTGGCTGCTTAGGCCCCTCCCCCATCCCAAGCATCCCACCCCTGCCCGACCCTTTCCTCCTTCCTACGAGCCATCTTCAGTGGCGGCAACTTCATGGTCATAATTACTACCTAAGCACAGCTCCCTAAATAGCAGGTGTTTCTCTCCGAAGGCTCTGTGGATGGATTCCCGCACAAGCCTCTGTGGGAGGGTCACATTTTCTTCTCTCTACTTTGTGATCTTTCCCGGAGCCCTGCTTTTTTATGCATTTTTGCTTATTCTTCTGTGTATGTCCTGTTTCACAATAAAGAAGTTTCTCCAGCTTTAAAAATCTGAAAGGCACTGGGTTATTCCCGCTCATTCTACTATGTCTATAGGATATGCAATGTACCATGTGCCCATGTATTATGTGTGTGTGCGTGCACGTGTGTGTGTGCGCATGTGTGTGTCTGGGTGCAGACATAGAGAGACAGAGACAGGGAGACAGGGACATATACTGATGGGTCCCTGCAGAGAGAACGTCCCTATTTCCACAGTCCACACCTTATACCACCATGGAAATAAGTGACCAGGTGGAGAACTGCCCCCCACCCATGGGGGGAGGCCAGCGGACCAGCGGGCGGCTCTCCGAGCTGCGTCAGGCTGTCTCCCCGCGTCCCAGCCCCCATGAGTCAGTTCTGCAGCAGCGGAGCCCAACAAGCACAGCCATGACTTAGGGCTAATCTTCCTGAGAAGCCGGCTCACCAGCCAATTCATCTTTAAAAGCCCTCAAGTGAGTCAGACAGCTATGCCCAGGCCTCCTGAGAACGTCATGAGGCAACGTGTTTGCTCCCTTCGCCGACCATCTGAGAAAGGGTGAGCCAGCCGGGCTTGCTCTGATTAAAAAGAGAAAAACAAACTTCTCCCACCGGTGCGGCTCCTGGCAGAGCCAAAGCACGGAGGGCTGGAGGCTGTGTGGACGTGAGCCTAGAGCCCAGCCGTCCCCTGCTAGCTACTGCAAAGGCGGTGCAGTCGTTAGCAGGCATCAGGCAGATCGCCCTTTACCCCCCGCGGTCAGAGGGTCAAAAGGACCCGCGCCCCGGCGGCTAGCTTCGCTCTCAGCTCTGGACTTAAAGGAGCAGAAATGTGTGTTTTCTCAGTTCTGGAGGCCAGAAGTCTGAAATCCAGGAGTCTGCGGAGTCCCTGGTGGCTCTCAGGGCCAGCGTGTCACAGGCCTCTCCCAGCTTCTGGGATGCGCTGGGGTCCCGGGCGTTCCCTGGCTTGTGGCTGTGTCACCCAACCCCCGCGTCTGCCTTCACATGGCCTTCTCCCTGTGGGTCTGCACCCACGCTTCCCTCTCCCCATAGGCCGGGCATCGGACTTAGGGCCACCCTGACCCCCCTTCTAGGTTTTATAGGACTGAAGTTTATACAGATTGGGGGCGCTCTTGAAGGAAAAGCCTGCAGAATTACTAAATCAGAATTAGGGGCAAATGTGAGTTCCTATTTAGAAGGCAAATAAATCACAGGAAATTACTGTGGCCGTGGCCGTGGGGATGCCTTCCCTCTGTAATCACTTTAGGCAACTCGCAGAAGTGCCTACCTAGAATGCATGGGGTCTCCCTCGGTCGGATGGGAGCCCCCAAATGGGGGTCCGATGATCCAGAGGGAGCCAGTGAAAGGTTTCACCCAAGGCGGAATAAAGGAGCGAGGGCACTGAATACATTGTAAGGGCCCGGGGGCAGGACAGCCGAAAGCTGTCTGTCATTAGGCAGCGGGCGGGGGCTGTGTTTAAAGGGGGGAGGTGAGGCGGTCTGGGAACACAGGGGACTTTCCCCTGTCTGGCAACGGTGCCTGGCTGTAAGTAGCCCATTGGTCAGTGAGGGCTTATGGATATTTTGAGGTGGGTCTCCTGATGGACTCATCTGTATTCAGTTTTCAAGTTTCCACTTTGTCTAAAAGTGTCCTCTCTAGAATGTACCCTGCTCTTCCCTCCCTGCTTACAACATTCTATGGCTCCCAGATGCCCTGTGCACGCCCAGGGGCTATGCAGATGGGAGCCCTGGGGCTCAAGCTCATTTGATTCCAACTAAAGCCCCTTTGCCTACCAAAAAGATGCTTTTAGGCCAGGTGGACAGGAAAGGAGATGGGGGGAAGGGGTGGGCATCAGGGTCTCAACAGGAAAGAAGGAGCAGCACCCTCGCACGGCCGCACCCTCGCACGGCCCATCACTGGGGGTCACCTGGCCTGGGATCCTGGCCCAGAGGGGCCGTAGTCACCGCACTCTGCTTTCGCCTCAGCCTTCTGCTCCCCGGGCACCCACAGAGAACCGAGAGCTAGCAAGGGGGCTCCCTCCAGCAGCGACATGCAATTATGCCCCCTCTCCCCAGCTCTGAGAGCTTGTAAAGTCAGGCCACAGCTTGACAGGCATGTTCTCAAAGCTCCGGTTTTATGTCCTTTGTAAGACGGAAATGCAGTCGCAGCCCCGCGCTATGATTCAGCCAGAAGAAAGCTGCCAGTACAAGGACAGGTGTAATGGGGCCATCCGGAGCCCCATCAAAAGGGCAGAGCCAGGCCCCCAGGTCAGACTCTCCCACAAACCATAAACCTGGCTGGGGCCCATTGGCCTGATTTTGGAGGAAGGGTGAAGCAGAGCTTCCCCTTTCGCCCTTGGTCACTCTTCTCCCCAGCTCTGCACCTGTCTGTCCACACCTACGACTCCCAAATGTATAGTGTTGGCCCAGGAGTCCTGGGTGGGCGGCTCGTGTAGGACTGCTTGGCTCCTCCCTAAGCTCCGCACATTTAAGCTTGGCCCTTTTAAGCACACTGTTGAACAGCCTGCTACCGTGGGGACTTGGGCAGGACCCCAAATCTAGTCCTTACATCCCAGAACCCTGCTCATTTTTCCATCCACCCATCCCCCATCCCCCATCATCCGTCTGTCCATCCGTCCATCCGTCCATGCATTATCCTCCGTCCATCACCCGTTCATCTCCTCGAAGTCTCCAGCGCCTGCTAACGTGCCAGGAGCTGTGCTTGCCCTTGAAGTTACAAAGGTCTCCAGAACAGAGTCCTACTGCCACGGGGCCTCGGGTACTAAGAAAGCAGAGAGAGCATGTGGAACGGGTGTCACCCGCCATCAGAGGGCACCGCTGGGGCTTGGCTCCCTCCGCCTTCATTCCCGGGCTCTGAGTCCTGCTTCTCAGCAGCTCCGTGTTCAAAGCGGGGTGGCCCCCTCCCTCCTCCGAAGCCTGGGAACCTGCGGGAGGAGGACTTGTGGCCCCAGGCCATGGTGATTAGCTGCCTCGCCCCTGCCGGTCTGCACAGGACTTCCCCCGAGGCCACGGCAGCTCCAGAATGCTCGGCATTTTTCTCATTTCAATAAAGGTACAAAGGGTACTTCGGGAGGGAGGCAGCCAAGAAATCACGCCCTTTTAGGTACATTCTTGGCTGCGGTGCTAGGGATTGTATTTTTGAGGGAGGGGGCTGCTTTATTTGACAGTTTACCGCCGTGACTCAAGCCTGAGGAATGCAGCCCGCCCCCTTGTGCCCTGCAGACCCCCAGGGTCCTGCCCGGTGAGAGCAGGGACTGGATTGAGCCCCGGGGGCAGTGAGGGCCGTGGACGTGACCAGAAGAGGATGCCCCAGGTAGGGAGCAGTGCAGAAAGAGGAGGAGGCCCCCCACCCGGCGGTTCCTCTGGGACACTGTGTGGCCCCAAGTGGTTTTCCTTCTGCCCCAGGATAAAGCTTGGCCTCCAGACCCTGGGCTTCACGCCCACCCCGTACAGCCTGAACACCTGGAGGGACTTAGGCGATAGGCGAGGTCCCCTTCCCCAGGAGTCAGGGCACCGTCCACCTAGAAGCAAGGCTGGTGGCCCCTGGGACCTCGCAATATGCTGTGACAGTCGGTGACATACTACTTCTTATGAAGGCAGGGGTGGACCCTCTCTGAGCGCAGGGGCAAGGCAGAGCACACGCAACACCTCACCAGGGAGGCAGATGCAACGGAGGGCGTGTCGCCCTGTGTGCCCGGGCTCCGACCCTCCAGGGCTGCCTGTGACCTTGCCCCCCCCACCCCCCGCGCCGTTCCCCTTCTCTGGGTCTCACCATCCTCCTCTGAAGCGGTGATGAAGATAATAATAGCATCGCCCTCCGTGGCCTGTGAGCAGCTTCACTGAGCCCTAAAAGTCTTTGAGCTCCCAGGAGAAAGGCGCCAAGGAGCCACAAGGTGTTATTAGAAGTAATTGGGCCTGCAGTTGAGTAAACCTTCAAAGCCGCCAGACTCAGTTTACTTCACCTAGTTTCTCTGCCCCCATCTCCCCGCTCTCTCCACCGGCGATGGCTCCCCGGTCTCCCCCGCCCAATCCCTTTCTCTTTCTTGTCTCGCCTGCCAAACGCTCGCACTTTCCTTCCTAGCTTAGCTGTCTCCACAATGAGTGTTCTGCCTCTAAAGGGATGGAAACCAGAGGAGCAGCACTGGCAAAGTCTGTGGGGAGTACTGAATCTAAACCTCCAGCCAGAAAAATAAAGGTTGTTTATCTATCCGTCCGTCCATCCGTCTGTCTGTCCAACCATCCGTCCATCCATCCCTCCATCCACTCATCCGTCCATCTATCCCTCCAAGACCCCATCCAGTGCGGACTTTGAGGCCCATGTTAAGTCCCGGGGTCGCTCAGACAAACGCAGACCTGCCTCCAGGTCCCAGCCAAATTCAGAGCACAGGACTCGCCCAGTAGAAGCCGCGGGACGGTGCTCTGGCTTCTCACCGCGAGCTCCCTGTCCCGCCCTCCCCACCTCCAAGAGGACTCTCTCCATTTCCATCGCTTTGACCCACACTCCATTTGCTCCTCTGCCGGGCTGAGGGTGTTGGGGGACAAGGAGGTGACCCCAAGGCCCCTCTCTGCACCCCTCTGATATTTGGCGAGTCTCCGCTGGGGAGACCATGGGGCAGACAGCCGTGCATGGGCCCTGAAAGAAGAATCCAAAGCCCGGTCCGCTTCATAAAGGGAGGTCAGACCCGTGGAAGACGAGCAGAGGAACTGGAGGGCCTGCTGGCTCCTTGCCTCCTGCTGCTGTGGGTTCCAAAGGACTAGCTGAGCTCAAAGGGTGGTCCAGGGAACAGCAGCTTCCGAATTCCCCGGGAGTTTGTTTAGGGTATGCACACCCCTGGGCCCAGGCCTTCGGAATGAGAATCGGGGAGAGCCCAGGCATCTGTCTATGAACACAACCTCAGAGGTTCCTTGGGCACGAGGTTTGAGAACTGCAGCTCCAGAAGTCGAGAGCGTGCTTGGTGCTCTCCCAGGAAGTCCCAACCCCCCTGAACGTGTCAGGGCCGAGCCTCGTCTGCACGGCAGAGATCTGGGGGCTGGGAGGGGGCCCTTGATCCTGCTGGGAGGGGGCTTTCCTCTTCTTGCTGTCAGTCCTGAACCCCAGTCCACAAGCCGGTGTGATAGAGAAGCCGGGGGTTTGCAAGGACAGGGAGGCGGCCTCCTCCATCACTCAGGACGAGGCCCGGGGTCTGGGGCCGGGCCAGGCCCACGTAAAATCGAGGTGAGCTCAGCCACCTTCAGTGCTCTCTCCCCTCCTCTCCACCTTCCCTGCCCTGGGTCTCAGCTGCCCTGCGGCCTGCCTTGCTCATTAGACAAGGGCATCTATGGAACCGGGACTTCAAATTACAGGGCTGTGACGGGCAGCCTGCCAGGTGTCTCCTAGAACCACCTGCAGGTCAGCCTTCCTTCTTCCTTTCGCCCCCAAACATGTTCTTGCTGCGTGCCAGCAGAGCCCCGAGGAAGCCGGCCCTTCCCAGAACTCTCATTCTCACGGGCGAGACCGACGCACAGTCCAGCAGTGAATCTGTAATGAATCAGTGAATCAGACGGAGAAAGTCCTTTGACAAAGAGGAAGCTGGAGGGGGAGAGGGACCGATGGGAAGGGTCACAGAGCTTAAACTGGATGTTCGGGTGAGATTTAAGCAGACACCTGAAGAGGTGAGGGAAGACCCCCAGCGGCGGGTGGGGGAGGGTAAATTCTGGCTGGAGAGCAGCCAGTGCAAAGGGCCAGAGGCAGGAGCACACGGATAGTGACTGAGAAACAGTGAAAAGGCCAGTGTTGCTGGAGGGCAGCGGGGGCCGGGCTGAGAGGCCACAGAGGGAGACAATGGAGCAAAGCCATTCTGTCATCTCAGGAGTCTGCAGTCTGGTCTGGGCTCCTCAGCAGGTGTGCCAGGGCTGGGTCCCTGGTGTGGCTGTGCTGGGCCAGCCAGGAGGCCAGGCTTCTCTGTGCAGGTGGTCCTGGGGCCTCTCTCCCCCCTGTGGCCTGTCTGGGAGTTTGTGCCGTGGAGCTGACAGGCAGGGCAGCGGACACTCCTATGTGCTAGGCCAGGGCGCTCACGGGGGCCGGGTCTTCATAAGGCTTCGTTATGCCAGCAAACGCCACTTTGGGCACCACCTGTAGATTGAAGGGCGTCATGCGGCCAGATTTAAGAGGAGGAGCCCCTGCAAGTGACAGAACACTGGGGTTTGTGGGTCCCGGGGCGGGGGGTGCGGGGGTGGGGCACGTGGAACGGATGACCGCGCGGGAACGCATCTCGGAGCAAGGACCAGGGGGGCTTCGGCCGACCCAGACTGACCGAGCCGGAATCCCTGGGAGCGGGTCTCAGGAAGGCGCGTGCGGGCTCTCCACCAGACTCGGGGGCCCGCTGCCACCCGGGGTGAGAACAATGGGTCTGCGGTTGTGTAAGCCACGGAAACGGGGTTCGCGATGGCCCTGTGTGAAGGTAGAAGCCACTGGGGGGCTCTGAGCAGGCAGAGAATGGAGACCTGGACTCACTTCTACAAAGGGTTGGGCACGTGGCAGGGCGGGCGGGGGCGGTTACGGTGCGCGTCTGCACGAGGCTGGCGGCGGGGCCCAGGGTCGGACGGCGGCAAGGATGACGCGAGACCGGGCTGCCGTCTGGCTCACAGGTGGAGCCGGCAAGGGCTCCCCCGAAGTGGGGGTGCGGGGTGAGCGAGACGAGGGGTACTGGCTGTTACCGTGGCTGGTTCCGGAAGAGAAATCCAGGCCGGGTAAGCTGAGCCTGGCTGAGGTCACACGGCCGCAGAGGACAAGACACAGCCTCAGGTGTCTGACACCGGGGACCCTGGAGCCCGGTCTCTGCAGCCCCTGGGGCAAGGCCAAACTCATGGTCGGGGAGGGAGGGTGCTTCTCCGGGGAAATCCCTCCCTGCGGTGGGAGCCGGCGTTCGGGTAACGGAGCCAGACAGAGTTGCCCTGGCTCTGTCCTCTCCGCAGGGGTAATGGGCGCGCAGGAGAGGAGCCATCCCCTCGGGCCTTGGTGGTAGGGAGAGCCGGAGGAGACGGCCAAGGGCAGGGTGTGGAGAACGTCCCAGTCTTGCTGGAAACCCAGGTGAACGGATGCCCCCCTTGTCCTGATGCTCAGATAGCATCCGCGGGAACCAGCGCTCCCGTTCCTTGCCTCCCTGGGAGTCTCCATCACTGACGCGGGGCGAGCAAGGCCGCCCGCCTGTTGGTTCATCGACCTCGTGTTTGCTGCCGTCTTTTGCTCTCCCCCAAATAAAGACCTCGAGTTCGAACACTCACACTCGAATGCGGCAAGAAACATCTCAGTGAAAAACACCCAAGCGAGTCACTTCGTGGCAAACATTCCTGAGTTTTAACAAGTGCGTCCGCTTTACCCCTAGAAAGGACTTTCCGCCCAGGTGCAGAGCACAGAGGTACTAACCCTCCTCCCGGCGGCCAGACTTCCAGGCAGGATGAGGCATCAGAACCAGGCGGATCTGGAGAAAATATCTGTTATCTCACAGAACGGTCTTAAAGGCATCCAACCTTTAGCCATATTTTCCACCCGAAAATGCAGGGAACCATCCAATGCCCACGGAACTCCCTCCGATGAGCGGTGACCTGGCAGAGAGGCAGTGGGACGGCCGCGAGCAGGGTGCACCCTCGGAGAACCCATCCCGGACGCGAGGTCTGAAAGCCGCGGGGCTGAGGAAAACCGTCACTGAGGCGTGGGATGTCCTTGAGACGTGTTTTTGTGGCAACAAAGACCATGGGTGGTTTTTAAAATCTTAGATTAATATCAAATATATTGTTTCACATTTTAACGTCCGGTTTTCCTTAGGTTTTGAAGTTCGATCTACAGATCCAATCATTTTACTGTAAACTCAGGAAATTTTAAGATTTAAGATCACTTCCGGGGGCTTCATCTGATCCGTATTGAAGCAACTCAGTTTGAACTACGAAAATTCCCCAAAGTATCTGTCGTATTTACAGATACTTTATGTATCTGTAAGTCCAAGTCCCTTAAACATTTTAAGCTACATCGTGAATGTATTATTTTTTGTACGTTACTTCTAATGGCTCCAAGAAGATAAAGCTTCCTGGTGCCGAGGTCACTACATCTAACAGAGTTTGGACGGGGTGAATATTGAGTGAATTTCCCGATATCGTGTACCGGTTTAGCAAAATGCTCTCCTGCTTTTCCAATGAAATCACACATCTAAAACCAATTATTTAATGACGCAATTTAAGCCCAAATCACAAGGCCGATCTGACCACTACTATAACGGGTCAATTGCTCTTAGCATTCCGAACACTTTAAATACCAAGCCTGCCCAGTGTGTTTGTTGTGAACTTAACACCCCAATACTAATATGTTGATTCACTCCATTAGTTCCATACGTAATTCTAAGCCTTCTTACTGTTAAAAAAAAACTCTTAAATAAAAATAAAAAAATACTGTCTTCCTGGGCAGACTGAGGTTCTCCTCTAAGAGGACAAAGTTGATGATTAACTGCAGACTTTCAACTTGGGCTCCATATATAATTCTCCGGATTCACGGGCAGCCCTGCGGAGTCATACCACGGCCCCCAGCGCCTGGGGCACAGAGACCCACTTCGGTCTGGATGGAGCCCGCATCTCCCCTGAACCAGTGCTGAACACCTCGTCCCTTCTCTTCCTCGCCTGAGCAGACAGCCGTGCCGAGCAAAGACGCCATCGTCCCCAGCCCACTCCCTGCGACGGAGGTCTGGCTACGGAGGTCAGTGGCAGGCCGTGGTGCGTGTGTGTGTATCCCAGTGGTCTCCCGTACAAGCCGCACATTCTTATGGCTTTGTCCGGCTGAACACTAACAGCACTGAAGTCATGTCGTCAACAAGGTCAGTGGGTAAAAACCGAAGGTGGAATGACCCAACATAGGGTGACGTGTCCATGGATGTTTGCGGTCAAGACATGGCGAGCAACAGGAGTCATGGGGGAACAGCAGGCAAGCATTTGTCCTTCAGAATGGCGAGTGAACAGCTGAGCACCAGGGGAAGAAAGAGAGAATCGGTAGGTTGACCCCAGTGTCAAGGAGAAAGACCCCAAGGCCAAGGCTTCCCTGTCTCTCCTTCAGTCACGCTGTTTCCCAGACGCATGTGGGCAGGGAGCCGTGATGTCCCACGACCAGCGCACTCTGTGCGTCCTGAACGCCTCCTACGTGGGACTCTCCGTGACGGTGGATCCATCCCATCGAGTGCTGCCAAAATATTCCCTTTTCTCCTAAAATTCCTTTATTTTGCAGAAGTTCCAAGTTAAACAAACTCATTCAGGAATTATTAAAATCAAACGTTTGCAATAAAAAAGGTTATAAAGAATTGAAAACCACCCATAATTGGATACCGATTAAATCAGTTATGGTAAATTCATATAATAGAATAGTTTGTAGCCATCCAAAATGATGCAGAAGAATATTTATTTATTTTTTCCTTTCAAATATGTATTTAAATTCTTGTTGGCTTTAAAAAAATGGTGCAGAAGAATATTTAATATAGGAAGGTTTTCATGGTCTGTGAAAAAAAGCTTTATAGACAGCATGACCCAAATTTTCTATAAAAACTTATTTGTAGTTTTTAAAAGCTAAATTTTGTTTTGTTGTTTTTTAACTTAAATTCAATTAATTAACAAATAGTATATATTAGTTTCCGAGGTACAGTTCAGTGACTCATCCGTCTTGCAGAACACCCAGGGCTCGTCACATCACATGCCCCCTTAATGCTGGTCACCCTGTTACCCCATCCCCCAAGTGACCCTCAGTTTGTTTCTTAGAGTTGAAAGTCTCTCTGGTTTGTCTCCCTCTCTGATTTCATCTTATTTTATTTTTTTCCTCCCTTCCCCTACGCTCCTCTGTTTTGTTTCTTTAATTCCACATATGAGTGAAATCATATAATTGCTTTTCTCTGATTGACTTATTTTGCTCAGCATAATACCCTCTAGTTCCATGTGCGTCATTGCAATTGGCAAGATTTCATTTTTTGATGGCTGAGTAATAGTCCATTGTGTATATACACCACATCTTCTTTATCCATTCGTCTGTCAACGGACATCTGGGCTCTTCCCACAGTGTGGTTATTGTGGACTTTGCTGCTATAAACATTCGGGTACACCTGCCCCTTCGGATCACTACGTTTGTATCTGTAGGGTAAATACTCAGTAATGCAATTGCTGGATCATAGGGTAACTCCATTTTCAACTTTCTGAGGAACCTCCATGCTGTTTTCCAGAGTGGCTGCACCAGCTTGTGCTCCCACCAACAGTGCAGGAGGCTCCTCTTTCTCCGCATCCTCACCAGCATCTGTCATTTCCTGACTTGTTAATTTTAGCCATTCTGACCTGTGTGAGGTGGGATCTCATTATGGTTTTGATTTGTATTTCCCTGATGCCGAGTGACGTGGAGCACTTTTTCATGTGTCTGTCGGCCATCTGGATGTCTTCTTTGAAGAAATGTCTGTTCATGTCCTCTGCCCATTTCTTAATTGGATTATTTGTTCTTTGGGTGCTGAGTTTGGATACTAGCCCTTTCTCTGATAAGATATTTGCAAGATATTCTCCCATTCTGTCAGTTGTCTCTTGATTTTGTCAACTATTTCCCTTGCTTTGCAGAAGCTTTTAATCTTGATGAATTCCCAATAGTTCATTTTTGCTTTTGTTTCCCTTGTCTTTGGAGACATGTTTAGCAAGAATTTGCTGCGGCCAAGGTCACAGAGGTCACTGCCTATGTTCTCCTCTAGGATTTTGATAGATTCCTGTTTCACATTGAGGTCTTTCATCCATTTTGAGTTTATTTTCGTGTGTGGTGTAAGGAAATGGTCCACTTTTATTCTTCTGCATGTGGCTGTCCAATTTTCCCAACACCATTTATTGAAGAGACTGTCTTTTTTCCACTGGACATTCTTTCCTGCTTTGTCAAAGATTAGTTGACCATAGAGTTATGGGTCCATTTCTGGGCTCTCGATTCTTTTTTTTTTTTTTTTTAAGATTTTATTTATTCATTTGACAGACAGAGATCACAGGTAGGCAGAGAGGCAGGCAGAGAGAGAGAGAGAGAGAGAGAGAGGAGGAAGCAGGCTCCCCGCCAAGCAGAGAGCCTGATGCGGGGCTCAATCCCAGGACCCTGGGATCATGACCTGAGCTGAAGGCAGAGGCTTTAACCCACTGAGCCACCCAGGCGCCCCTGGGCTCTCTATTCTGTTCCACTGATTTGTGTGTCTGTTTTTGTGCCAGTACCATACTACCTTGATGACAGCTTTGTAATAGAGGTTGAAGCCCGGAATTGTGATGCTACCAGTTTTGGTTTTCTTTTTCCACAGTCCTCTGAGTTTTCAAGGTCTTTCTCAATGGGGAAAAACTGAGAGCTTTCCCCCCTCAGGTAAAGAACATGGCAGGGTTGTGCACTCTCACCACCACGGGTCAACACAGTGCTAGACGTCCTGGCCTCAGCAATCAGAGAAGAAAGAAAAGTCCTCCAAATCGACAAAGAAGCCAAACTCTCCTTCTTCGCAGGTGACGTGATACTCTTATGTAGAGAACCCAGAAGACTCCACCCCCAAAATTGCTACAACTCATGCAGGAATTCAGCAAAGTGTCAGGATATAAAATCAATGCACAGAAATCAGCTGCATTTCTATACACTAACAATGAGACAGAAGAAAAAGAAATTAAGAGGCCGATCCCATTTAGAATTGCACCAAAAACCATAAGATACCTCGGAACAAACCTAACCAAAGAGGCAAAGGGTCTGCACTCTGAAAACCCCAGAGCACTCAAGAAAGAAATGAGGAAGACACAAAGAAGTGGAACAACGTTCCACAGTCATGATTTGTAAGAACAAATACTGTGAAAACGTCTGTTACCTAGAGCAATCTAGACATTCAGGGCAATCCCTATCAAAATACCATCAGCTTTTTTCACAGAGCTGGAACAATAATCCTAAAATTTGTATGGAACCAGAAAGCATTCATTATTTATTATTCAACCGTTCACTAATGGTTGAGTAATATTCCATTGACATATTCATATATATTCCGTTGTACATTCATATGTATGTACACACACATTCCACACCTTCTCCACATATATATTCCGTTGTACAGGTTCATTTGTGTGCATGTACGCAGACACACACCTTCCACACTTTCTCCATCCACTCGTCCGTGGCTGGACACTTGGGCTGCTTCCGTATCTTGGCTATTGTAAATAATGCTCCAGTGAACACGAGAGTGCAATGTATTTTTGAATTCGTGTTTTCGGTAAATACCCAGAAGTCGAATGGCTAGATCCCATGGTAGTTCTATTTTTAATTTTTTGAGGACCCTCCCTCCTGCTTCCCCCAGCGGCCGCACCAGTTTGCCTTCCCACCGACAGTGCACGAGCAGTCTCCTTCCTCCGCATTCTCGCCAATACTTGCTAGTTCTCGTCCTTTTAATACTAGCCCTTCTGATCGGTGTGAGCTGGTGGCATTTCCCTGATGACGAGTGATGCTGGACATCTTTTCATGGTTTTGTTGGCCTCTGTATGCCTTCCTTGGAAAACTGTCTACGTGGGTCCTCTGCCCATTTTTTTAATAGACTCCCTGCTTGGCGGGGAGCCTGCTTCTTCCTCTCTCTCTCTCTCTCTCTGCTGAGCAAGGAGCCTGATGTGGGACTCGATCCCAGCACCCTGGGATCATGACCTGAGCCAAAGGCAGCAGCTTAACCCACGGAGCCACCCAGGCATCCCTCTCTGCCCATTTTTTAATTGATTTGTTCGTGGAGCATTTGGGGCCACTTTGTCTCTGCTCCTCAAACTGTTAGAAGGAAAAAAAAAAGAAATCTGTTTTTATTACGTGTTCTAAAACATGTTTATCTCATCGAAGCCGAGCAGGAAAGGCTGGTAACTCCATTGAAGCCTCATTAATTGACTTTGAATCATGTCCCCAGCCCAGCTCTATTGTAACTCCCAATGAGGTTTGTCCAAGCCCTTCCCGTGGTGTGGCTTCGCGCAGCTTACACAGCCCGGGACGGGCATCTGTGCCTTCCCCGAGGGGCGCGCCTCGGCAAGCAGGTGGACGGAAGTATGACGAGTGCCCATCCCCACAGGAGGGTCACACACGAACACGGCTTTGTCTGTTCTGTTCCCTCTGCTCCTAACGCTGCCACACCTACAGCCTGTCCCCGGGGTGCGCGTACCCAGACCCCAGGCTTGGTTTAAAGCTCTGCTGGCCACCTCTTGGAGTTCTTAATATGTTTTGAACAAGTAACACCGCAATTTTATTTGGCACCGGGCTCTGCAAAGTCTGCAGCCTGCCTTGCCCGCCGCCCCCTTCAGCCTGGCTCCTGCTGCAAGAATTTTGTCATAAATTCTTCAAGGGTGAGGTGTGTCCAAAGGAAACAGCCCTGGAGAAGCTGAAGGAGGTCAGAGGGGAACAATCGAGCAGGTGGAGGAACAGGTCTGGGGCGCGTGGAGGGCGTCTCCCTTCATCCCTGCATCCTGGCTTCCAAGCTCCGGGAAGGGACGGGGAGCTGTACTCTATTCAGCAAAACCCAGAGGAGAAGCTGCTCTGCGCTCATCGGGTCCCTCCCCCGACGGGCAGCCGTGTTTCTGAAAAGCAACAAGGGATAAACATGATGATTCTGTGTTGATTTCAAAATACTTTCCCACAACGTCAGGCTTTGTCCCCCTCTCCCTCTGTGAGCGCCCCGGGGCCTGCAGCGGGGAAAGGGCTGAGCAGTCAGGGCTTGGGCTGGAGGGGGCAGGCTCCCAGGACACACGGGCACTGTTCCTTTCTGGAGACTGACGGTGTCGCAGGGGAGAGCTGCTCAGGGGTGCGACCCGTCTCTTCCGTGCGCTCCTTGAAAGTCACTCCCAGCCGTTCAACGTGGAGACAGGGGCTGGCAAATGTCGTACTCATTTACAAACCAGAAATTCTAAAAGCAAAGAGAAATGGAATTTTCATAACATGTTCTCATTATTTCCCAGCAGACCCACAGACAGAGCACAGATCTATAAATGGTTAAAGCCTTCAAGTCCAATCCCATGGTCTTAGACCGTGGGCACTGCCAGTGACTCACGGTGAAGACAGACAGGACAAACCAGAGAGGTGCAGTAGCTGGCCCAAGGTCACACAGCCAGCAGCGGGAACCGGGGCTGGAATCCTGTCCTTCCACTTCCCAGGCCTGACGCAGAGCTGTCCGTGGGATGGAGAGAGAACGGTCAGGGCCAGGCCCTGCAGGAGAAGCCGTGGGTGGTCATTCCGAGGCCCGGGTTCCAGTCCGGGGGGGATCCAGGCCCCCCTGGCAGCACAGTCACGAGGGGAACCGGTCGGGGAGAGAACACAACCCAGGCGCCGTGCCGTACGGCGGACCCACGCAGCACGCTTTTTGGCCGACTCGGTTTCAATATACTCAGTGTGTACACCGGGGCCGCTTGAGAACGTTTCCATCACCTCCGAGAGAAATGTGCACCCTGGCTGGCCCCGCCAGTCCCCCTGCCCTCCCCGCGGACCGAGGCGACCAGCAGCTGCGTTCTCCCCGCGTGGATTTGTACTTTCCGCACAGTCCGTACACTTGGAATCCTACAGAATGTGGCTCTTTTCCCTCCGGCTGCTTCCAGAAGCGCCATGTCCTCTGGGATCGTGGATGCCACGTCGTGGTGGGTGTCAGAATTTTGTGGTGGATGACAGCCCGCAGGAGGGCTCTCCCATCCGCTGGCTGCGTCCTGTGGCCACGTCCTGACCCTCCCGAGGCCCCACCACACACCCATGCCTCCTGCCCCCCTGCTGCCCTTGGAACAGTGGGCAGTTCTCTGCGCCAGCCTGAGTGGCCTGGCTCTGGGGCTCTGGGGGTCTGCTCTGGACTCGCCTGCTGGGTCTTGCTGGAGGCTCGCCTGACACCTTCCGCTCCCGCAGTTACAGCCGCTGGAGGAACGGGAACTGGCCGAGTCCCGGGACCGCGAGCAGGAGGACCGTCGCGCCGCAGTCTAGCCCGCTGTCGCGCATTCTCTCCCCGGGACTCGCTCTGCCCTGGCAGCGTCCACCCCCGGCAGGTGGGTCAGAGTCATGTTCCAAGGCACCCAATACGCTGTCTCCAAACCCCAGAGATGCCCACCGAGCCTGGAGCTTTGGACTTCCCGGAAAGGAGGGGCAGGCACAAGAGCGGGTCCTTTTCTTTGGGGGCGGCTGATGCTGGCAGGTCCCAGGTCCCTCGAAAAGATGCACCAGTGTGACGGGCTCCAGACTCTCTGTTAGGTTTGGCCCTGACCCCTGAGCGGCCCATGTCCTGCCGGGGCGTGCAGGGAACCCATCCCTTCTTGCTCCCCAGGCCCACTCCACACGCTGCGCCTGTAGCCCCAGGTCCGGAGCCCTGGCCCCGCCGGCCGCGGGTGTGGACGCTCTTCCGAGCAGTCGCTCTAAGGGGCTGATGAGCACGTCTGAGACGGTCAGCTGTCCTCTTTGAAGCCGTTGCCACGCACGTGCGGTCCGTCCGATGGCCACCCCACACCCCTTCTCCTCTCCGGCCCGGGGACCTTTCACCCACGCCTCAGCCCTCCTCCTCCCCCCTCCCAGCTTGCCGGGCAAAGGCCCTCCACCAGCAAGGGCCACCATCCATCTTCCGGGCTGCCCGTGCGAGGTCCTCCCCGCCATCTGTGGGGGTTTCGCTCTCGACTCTCATCGTCCGCTTCCCTGGACCACTGCCCGGGTGCAGAGCCGAGGCGGGGCCGGCGCCCATGGACGGGCGCCCCAGGAAATAGACGGCGCACGAGAGGTGGAGGAAGGGGGCCAGACAATGGAGCCTTGTGGCTCCTGGGGGCGAGGGGCTGGCGGTTTTAGTGGGGGCAAGTCCCTGGCTGTGCCCTGCTGGGAGTGAGTGTCACCTCCGGAAGCTCTGGAGAAGGGACATCTGGGAGCGCTTGGCAGCTGGAGCAGCAGGGACCTGGACAGGGAGCAAGGGACCGCGGCGTGCCCTGCTCCTGGGTGACATAGCGTTGGTGACAGCTCTGAGGTTTCCCCGTGTCCAGGAGGGCAGAGCTGCCCCGCTGCCTACCATGGCTGCTGCAGGGCCAAGGGCCTCTCGGGCCAGGCAGGCATCTAAGGTGCCCTAGCCGTGGGGCAGGACTTGCGGTGGACCGGAGTGGGAGTGCTCCCGCTCTGTCTACCAAGGAGGACCACGCTGCCGGGACGCAGGGCGGCCAGACCTGGCTCCGGGACCTCCTGTCTGCAAACCGGGCCAGACACCCTCCCTCCGTCCACCTGCCTGCCAGCCCCATGGCGTCCCCTGGGCCAGGTCCGAGCTCCGGGATGTAACATCCATAGAGCTGCCACAGAAGCTTTTCTTGTACCTTGGGGATGCCTTTGTCTGTCTGTTTTGCAACTTAAAAAAAAAAAAAAATCGGAAGTGATGCATGTGGGTTTTGAGAAGTTCAAGCAACCCAGAAGCAGAGAAAACCAAAAAACCCCAGTCCATGCTCCCACTCGGCTCAGGAAGCCATCAGCAGCCCCCCCCCGACCCCCCCGCCCCCCCCCCGCCTCCAGAGGCACAGGCATGGGGGAGTGCGATGCTGGGGCCCTCCTGGGGGTCCTTCCCAGATGTCGCTCACTCCTGCCTACCACTCTGCAGTTTGCTTTCCTGCTTTTCTTGCTCAAGGCACAGACGCTCTTCCGAGCCTGGTCCGCGCAGCTACCGCTTTCTCTCGAGCCCGGAGCGTCCGTGCCCCCCCCACCCCCCCCACCCCCCCCCCCCGTGAGCTCCAGATCAGTGGCTGTGGCCTCCTGGGAGCACTGCCTTGCCTCCCCCGTCCTCCCTCAACCCCACCAGCATAAGAAAAATGTCCTAACAGCTGGGACTTTTGCCCCGGGCCTGTGGACGGGCCGGGCGGGCCTCCCACACGGAGTGAAGCAAGCGCCCAGCCAGGCAGCCCTGGCCAGGAGCTGCCTGCAGGGGTGCGCACAGCGAGCACGGAGGAGGCCTGGTGCCTCCCGCCACAGGGGGGGCTTCGGCTGGGGGACGGGGCTCCCTGTGGGGTGGTGCTTGGTGTTCTCAGAAGGGAAGCCAGACCACAGGCAGGGAGCTGGGGCCCGGGGGTGAGCAGGGGACAGAAGGCGTCCGCTCGGGTTCCCCCCAGCTTTCGAAAGAGCGGCTGCTCCGGAGAGGCTTGCGGGGACGGGGAATCTAGTTCGCTCCCCACATCACACGACTCCACAAAACCTCACCCCACACTTTGGGGCCCCTCAACGCCCAGTGTGCAGATCAATGGGCGTCATTTAAACTCACTCTCCTCACAGGGACAAAACAAAGCACAAAGAGCGACCTGAAGTGTCTCCTTATCGGCAGCCTGATACGGGACTGGAATGTCGGCCAGAGCCAAGGAATTTGACAAAAGGAGCTTTATGTGGGACAGGACGGTGCCTTCATCCTGTTCCTGGGCTGGGTCGGGTCTCGAGGGCTCTGCTCTGTGGAAACCCCTCTCCAGGCCAGCTCCGCCTGCCGGGTCCAGAGCTAGTGTGCCCCTTGGCCGGGTGCTTGGGGGCAGGGAGCCGAGCGTCGTGGTCAGGGAGGCAGGTCCCGGGGTCCCATGGGCCTGAGGTCGAAGCCACCGATACCAAGTTACACCGGCCACAGCCGGGGATTTCGTACCTCCCAAACTCCCCATCTGTCATGAAGGCATCATAATGGGAACTTTTAAAAAGGTCGCTTTGAGAATCAGGAGAGGGGGTACAGGTAAGAGCAGTGAGTACAGCGCCCGGAAACTGGGAAGGGACCCCGTCCGCAGCAAGCTTGCCCGAAGGAAGAAGCAGTTACCTGGCTGGTCTGTGGCTAGAAGGTCCCCAGGCCTGTCCCCTGACATTCTGTGCCCCCTTCTGTCCAAAGTGGCCTGGATGCCTCCCGCATGTCACCTGGCTTTGAGGCAAGATTTGAGAGTTGTCTGGGTTCTTGAACCCTTCTCGCCGTGCTCCCTCGGGATGACCGCTGGCCATCACCGGCGCGTTGAAGGGGGCGCGGGGACCTGGGCCTGCGGGGACGAGCGGTGTCCCGAGTGGGGTCTCAGGGAGGGAGCAGGAGAGGAGCGCAGCGGGCGCTGGGTGGGCTGCGTGCGTGTGGGCACCCGGCGGTGCAGAGCGAGGGGCAGTGGCCTGGTGGGGACCATGACATCACGCTTTCATTTAAAAAACCAAGGCTCCCAGAGTCCCACAGCGATTCTGACCTCCCTGGGGCCTCTGCCATGGTGCTCAGACTGCCAGGAGGCAGTTTAGGAACAGTTCCCCGAGGCAGCGGGGCTGTCCCCCAAGTTCTTCGATTGTGCAAGACGACGTCCCAGAGATGGACACACAGCCGTGTGGACACTTCGCTCAACGACCCCCTGGGAGCAGTGGAGACGACCCGTAACAGTGTTTGGTGAAGGCGCAGCTCTCCCCGCGTCTGCATGTGCGGGAAGGGGTGCCCTCTGGGGTCCCCTCCAAGGGCACTGATCCCATTCGTGGGGGCTCCACGCTCCTGACCTAATCACCACCCACGGCCCCGTGTCCCAAGACCCTTACATGGGGGTTAGGATTTCCACACATGAATTTGGGGGGACAAAACATTCAGATGGTGCTGTTCAGCCGTATCTTACCACGGTTTTAAAAAAGTGCCTGAGGCAAGGGGTAGGGGTGTCCCCACCCCGTCTCAGTGGCCTCTCTTTCAGCATCTCAATCCCAACTCATAAACCCAGACGGAGGGGAGGGTCGCCTGCGTGCTTGTGCTCCAGCCCGCAAAGCAGGAGGACAGAGCGCCTAACACGGGGGTTACAAGAGGCCCCTGTCCCCGAGAGCTCCCCCTGCTTCTGTCCTCACAGGGCCATGGGTGGCTGCTGGGGGACATCGAGTGACCGGAGTTGGTAGAAACGGTTTCAACTCCGCCTGACAGAGCCCCACGCCCGCTGAGACGGTGTGGATCTGCTTCGTCGCCAAGGCCTGGGGATTTAGTCTCTGGGTTCAGTGGCCCTGCCTTCGAGGGGGCTCATGGCAATGGAGGGGGCTTGCAGCGGCCGCAGCAAGAGAAGGAAAAGCTGGGACTGTGGAACGGCCTTCACGCCAGCAAAACGACTGCGTGTCTGCTTTGAGTAGGGAAGAGTCTCCACTGCTCATTCCTTTCTCCTTCATCCCACGGGTACTTCTGGAAGGCTCAGTCAGAGGGCGGTGGGAAGCCTGGACTCGTCTCCCGCAGAGGGTCCCGGGGTCCCTCACCAGAGGAAGGTTCTGGGTCCAGGCTACGCATGGGGCCCACTGACCTCGGCAGCCCAAGAACCTGCCCTGACAAAAGGTTTTCTCAGAACCCTTGCATGTGCCCAGGGCCAAGGAGCGACCCATTCCCGGCCCCCAAACCAGCCACCGCTTCTCTGCTGGTTTCCAGAACACTGTGGACGAGGAGGCATGGTTGAGCATGACTGGGTTCCCATAAAGCTTTACGTACAGAGCAGGCAGAGGCCGGCCCCCGGGTGCTGGAATTACAGGGACTCGTTTGGGATTTGTGCTCAGGCGCTGGGGATGAGAGGGAGGTCCTACCCCTAGTCAGGACCCCTGTGTCCTCGCGTGTCACTAAGACGTCTGGGAGGGGGCCCCTCCACCGACTCGGCGCCCCCACGGATTCCGCTAAAGGAAGAGAGAGTTGGACCTGCTGAAAATGCCCCCCGTAGCCTCTGGCTTCAAAGCTCTTTGAAGGTCACCCAAGGACCCAAGGGTTAGGGCTGTTGTGAGCAGGACCACGGCCATAGGACAGGGCGGGACCCATCCCTGGGGGCAGCCTTTGCCCCAGCTGGTCCCCCCCTCTTTTGAGCAAGAGCCCGCAGAGTCCCTGCCAGCCCCCTGGGAGGTTCCCCCCCCCCTTCCTTGGAGCCGGGCCCGCAGGTGCGGGGAGGCCCCGTGTGGTTCCTCCTGGGGGTTAACATCTGAGAAGCAGCTGCTCAGGGGGCCTGTTGGAGCTTGACCTGAGGCCAGAAGTCCCAGGGCAGCTGTTCCAGCAGCAAGCCTGCCCTTGTCCATGAGTAGGGCCCCGAACTCCCTCTGCGGTAGGGGAGCCCCTTTAGTCACGGAAGGCCCCCCATGGCGGGGAGGTGGCTTGTGTTTCTAAACAGTGCTGAAGGTCTTAGGGACCAGTTACCAGGCAGGGCTCATTCCCAGGGGTGGAAGATTTATTGCCCTGAGTCCCGGGGGGCCCAGTGGCCGGCCTGGACCCTGCTGGCCGTGATCACCCTGCTGTGACCACAGCACCAGTATGAGCAGGACCCGTCCACTAGGCTCCCGTGTGTCCCTGGCCAGGACTGCCCCGGCGGCCTCCAACAGCGGGCCAGTCCACAGCACCCTTCCTGTAAAGGAAGTGTCCCCATGCTAACCACCGCCTTGGGCCAGCCACACGGGCCGGGGCTTCCGTGTCATTGCATTGGTACCCCACCAGACGGCAGCAGCCCCATCTTGCATATGCAGGCACTGATGGTCAGTGAGGCCAAGGCATGGGCCGTCCCAGGGCTGGGGGTGGAGAGCTGCAGACCCAAAGCTGTGGTCCATGCCCAAGCCCCTCTCCCCCAGCTGGAACCCCCGGGCACCCGTGCTCACTTCGGACACCCCGTCACTGGATGCAGCCAACCGAGCAGATGGTTGACAGGAAGGCCACATCCGCAGAAGACCTGGAGGGCCCCCCTCGCGGCTGGGGCTGTCCCTGGGAGTTGGAGGGGATGACTGCTCCCCGCTGCCCCCCCCACCGGTCCCCTGCAGGCAGTTGGGAGGTGGGTGGGGCCTGGTAGATTCCTTCCAGCGGCCCAACAGAAAGGATCTGATAAGGTTTAAATAGCACCTTCTCCCTCCTCTCCTTGGGGAGCTCCAAGGATGACCTCACCCCTGCCACTACCTACGAGCCAAGAAAACAGGGCTGGGCCTCCCATTCTAGAAGGGGAAAGGGAATCCCTATGGGGGAGCAAATAGCACCAGCCTATCAGCCCCTCCCAGGCACGACTGGTCATCCTGGTTTCCTGGGTGCTGATGGCTAAGCACACGTCAGACACCTTCTGGATGAAATATGCTTTGCTTAGGGATAGGGACCAGATAAGTCAGATGGGGGGGCGGGGGGCAGCGTGCCGAGGACCCGACATCCAGGATGGGGGTCTGAGCCGTTGTTGGTAAAGAACAGTGCTCTGGGAAGCGTGTGGCCACACCTGGGCCCGGGCAGACGGATGCGTCACCTGGAGCCGTGGGACAGGCCAGCCAGGAGCGGGGAGGGCGGCCTCCCTCACAAGAGGCTCTGCAGGGGGGAGGGAAGGGGGCAGACCTTTTTTAGGCCCCAGATGTTCCTCAGATCGTTCTGCTGAGACGACACGCAGGATGTCAGAGGAAACCAAGGAGGTCACAGCGCAGTTACCGGAAAGGGGACAAGCCAGCCAGAGGGCATCGCACCAGCCTCGGTGGGCACGTGTGGCTGGAAGCCCGGGCCGCGGGGTCCGGTAGCACCGCCATTTCCACGCCGCACGGACCGTCAAGGGTGTTTCGAGCAGGAAGGGGCTGCCGTGATGTGATCTGAGCTTGCCTGAGGGCGGCTGGGCTGCCGGGACGTGAGGGGTCGAAATTTCACACAGACGTTGGTAAAAATAGGATTTCATTATTTTCTCTTGACATTTTTTTTTTCCCCCTAAAATTAAGAGCGTCTGTAGAGAGGTGGGGTCAATGGGCCTTACCGGAGGTCAGGGGCGTGAGAAGCACCGAGGTTATCCCACACCCCGAAGCCTGGCTGTTGGGGCGCATGGTGGGAGTGGCCCTCAAGGGATTAGAAGAGACGGAATCCTACTGTCTGAGTGGAAGACAGGGTCGCGGGCGGGGTGGGGGGGACACCTGACACCGTTCAGCACCTTCCCCTTGTCCCAACTGGGAACCCAAGGCTGGGAATGAAAAAGGGATGGTTTGGGCCCAGAACTTAGACTCGAACCCAGAACCCTTGACTCCTGAGTCCCTCCCACTGTTGTCCTGAGCGGGTCCGCAGGAGTCCCTGCGTGAATGTGTCCAGAGCGACAGGGAGGAGTAGGTCAGCCCGGCTGGTGTTTGGGACAGAAATACCCATTAATAACCAGAGCCCAGCGGGCCAGGCAGGGACGGGGCCCACCCTCAGGCGAGGAGGGGAGGGTATGGAGGGGCTCTGGGGTGTGTTGAAGCTGGCTTCATCCCTGGGAAGCAGCCTCGGGCTTCAGAACACCTTCTCCATGGGGGGCCAAGGTGTCTTCAAAGGCATCAGGCTCCGTTTCAAAGGAAAATGCCTGGGGGAAGGTTTGGTTACACCCACCAGCGCTGGTCCAAGACCCCAGGGTCTATCCAGTTTCACCTCGTCTTTGAACCCCACCAACCCTGATCAGTGCTGCCTATAGCCCCCAGGCCCCCCAGGGCATCTCCCAAGCCCCCAGCCACATAGGGGGTCTGCAGGGCATGGGGTGAATGGAGTCTAGAGCCTGTTGGGGCCAGGGCTCGGACCCGCTGTGGCTCCGCTGTCCCCGGTCTCCATGCCCCCTCCCCCTCCGCTTGCCCCAGGCCGGCAGACCTTGGTCTGGTTTATGACACCTTCTAGCCTGTCTTGTCTCGTTGGCCCTGGAAACCCGACATAATAGCACTTCCCTCACAAGGAAGGTGTGGGGATCTTTGCTCAATGGACTGCACGCCCCTCCTCCAGCCCCACTTGAGGCCGCGGAGGTTCGTTGCCCTGGGAGTTCGCTGGGTGCTGGCTCTGGCCTTGGGGGCTCTCAGACAGGCCTTCCCCGCAGCCTCGACCAGAACATTCCCCATGTTCAGCCGCAGAGGCTGAGACGGGTGGCCCTGGGCCTGGGGAGCCCTGAGCTCAGCTGGACCCCCGCCCACCCAGCACGCCACGGGTCAGGATGTGGCGAGGTTCTGGGGAACAGGCTGGGCAGCTCCCCTTTCAGGGAACTACCTGCTGCACCCTCAGGCTTGGAGGGGACAGGGCGGACCCAGCCCTCTCATCCAGACAGCCCTGTGTGGGGGATGCGACCGTCTTCAGGGAAAGAGTTGGTCCCACTTGGGCACCATAAGACCACATGAGAGCAGGGGTCCCGGCAGCCCCTGGAGACTCCGTGAGCCTGCACGGTCCCTTCTGTCACACCAGGCACCTCTCAGATGGGAGGACAGTGGGGGTCACTGTGTCAGAAGAGCAGGGCTTCCCAGAGCTGGAGGAACGTCGCTTCCCCCCACCGCCATCCGTGGGACCCCCCAGCGTGCCTCCAGACCAGCGCCCCCCGCCCCCCTCCAGAGGCAGCTTAGCTCCGCATCTGGGCTGCCCCACAAAGGAGAGGCTGGGCGGCTTTACCACGGAAAGTCTGTTCCCTCCCGGGCCTGGAGCGTGGAGGTCCTGAGACTTGGGTGTGGGCAGGGCTGGCTCCTCCCAAGGCCCGACCGGGCCTGTGGCCAGCTGTGCTCGCCCTCTGTCCTCACGTGTCCCTCCCTCTGCGCCTGTCTGTGTCCCGATGTCCTTCTCTTCTTAGGACACCGGTCAGATTGTGTGAGGCCCACCCCAAAGACCTCGTTTTACCTGAAGTACCTCTTTAAAGACCCTATGTCCAAAGACACATTCTGAGTCACATTCAACATAAGAATTTGGGGCAGAAGGACACAGTGCCTCCCAAAACAGTTACCCAGCAGAGCATCCCACAGCCTTCCCGCGGAGACTTCCCACACTTCCTCCAGGAAGCCCTTCAGGCCTGAGTCCACAGGAGAGCCTCTGTGTCAGCTTCAGCGAATGTCCATTAAGGCCTGCTGGGCAAGAAGAGGGTGACCCTGGGACCTGAGTCCCTGGAGTTGAACGGGGGGGTAGGGAGGAACACCACTTGGGACCTCCACTCTGACCGTGTTCCTCACCCGGCACCCCTTCATTCCTGGCACGCGTGTTGAGCGGCCTGCCCTGGGCACCGCAGATGTGCAGGGTCCGTGGCCCCCGCTCTAGGCAACCCATACTCCCCCCTGAGCTCCTTCCCTGGGTGCCCCCTCTGCCTCCCCGATTAGCCTGTTAGTTTGGGGGGCCATGGGTGGCCCCTCACAGCTCAAAGAGCCCCCAGCAACAGCCAGCACCCCGTGTGGGCACGGCAGCTTTTGCTGACGGTCCGGCGAGCACCGATGACAGGGGCCACCTGCCAGGCTGGGGCAGCCACAATAGGACGTCCCTGTGCCCACACAGTGCCATGTGCTCCGGCTCCTGGAAACACTGCGGTCCAGCGGGGAGCGCTCCGTTTTCCCAGCATCAGCGCAGGGTCCCCCTGAACCCCACGCCACCACGCCCCCCACCCCGGAGGCCTGAGGGAGAACTGTCTGTCCTCTCATTTACTAAAGGGGAAACTGAGGCTCACACAAAACCAGTGATTTGTCTGCCACAGCTGTTCTCAAGCGGGGACAATTCCAGCCCCCAGGGGACATGGACAGTGTCCCGTCCCCAAGCATCTCTGGTTGTCACATGTCAGTGGGGGGCTGCTCCCCGCCTCTAGCAGGTAGAGCCGGGGAATTAAGGCACAGGCGGCCCCAAACCAAGAATTACCGGACCGCCCAGGGTCATGTCTCGGCAGGGCTTGGGGCTGGGAGCCAGCTGCTTTCACCCCACTTGTGACCGCCCCGCCCCCGCGGACGCTGGTCATCACTGCGGCTAGCATTCCGGAGAGGACTGCAATGCTTGTAACACTGGTCGCTTGGGTGGGTGGCCGTCTGTCCGTCCCCTGGGGCGCTGGGAGTGGGGCGCTGAAGATGCTTTACAGGTGCATCAACCCCCTTTTCTGTATTCGGGGAGACGGGCGCGGGGCTGAGCTCCTGCTCTGACCTTTGCTCCTCTGCCTTCAGCCTGCGTTTCTCAACCAGGTCCGCGGCCACGAGCCTGAGACCGCTGGGGCCCCAGGGACACGCAGCCCCTCTTTCCTGTGCATGAAGTTCCTGAGGAAGCTGGAGGACGTGCCAATGTGTCCCCGGGTGCTGGTGTCAGTGTGGCCGGCCCCCTCAGGCCGCAGGGGATGGGGAGCCGCGAGGAAGAGCCTTTCTCCTGCGGAGCGAGGGCACACGGGCCGTGGCTCAGCGGCTCGCAGCTTGCAGGACCCTTCTGTGCTGGGACCAAGGCCGGCTGCGGGGGGAGGGGACGAAGAGAGACAGTGGGGGACAGCAGTGCCGCCGGCATCCCAGGAGGACCCTGGCTGGGAGCTGGGGTCAGCTGTGTGCTTTTCCTTGTCTCTTTTCCCTTTCTTTCTTTTTTCTTTTGAGAACCATGGTTGAAATGGCCCTGAAGCGAGATCTGATCACTCCCAGAAGGTTCAGTACCTTTTGAGATATTTTTCTTTTGGGCGAAAAGGACCACATTTACCCCGGGCGCAAGTCCTGTCGGAGCATCTCTGTAACCACCACGACAGGGAGCCTCGGGACAGCCTGGCCTGGGCCGTGAGCCAGGGACACCTGGCAGCCGCACAGAGGGCAGCTCTGACCCGGAACGTTCTCTCCACACCCTCCTCAAGACCATCTTGGGGGATGGGAGGGCCGCAAATCAACCCCCACCCCGAACTGGGGAGGCACCAGGACGGCAGGCCCCGTCTGCGGGCCATCGGGGCCTGGATTCCCGAGCAGAGAGACTGTGCGCCCAGAGAGGCCATGGCAAGGCCGGAATGGCCTCAAAATCACCCCAGGCCACCAAGCCAGGCAAGAGGGACGCTGGTCCCTCCAGTGGCGGCCGTAGTCTTTCTGAGGTACAACCCACCTGTCTGCCGGGAGACCGGCTCTCAAGGTCATCTTCTAATTACGCCCTGCCAGGGAGGCTGGGGCTTTATTATAATGATAACTTGGCTTTACAGAGCATCCGTGTGCAAAAGCCACACCAGGCACTGGGCACACTGTCCCTTTGTTCTCATGCCAGATCCTTCTGAGGTCGGGAGGGGGCGGGGAGGAATTAATTGGCCATTAGCGTTGAGGAAACTGAGGCACGGGCTGGTTATAAGACTTGCCCAGGGCAGGAAGGGGTTAAAGGCAAAGAGCGGAGCTCAGATGTGGGGTTTGCAGCCGGCTTTCCTTTGGGAACAGTCCGGAGGAGGAGGGGCTGGGGGCAGGCTCCAGACACCCAAGGACATGGCCCAGCGGGTGAACCCCATGGCCAAAGCCGCCCGGGGGCTCCTGGGCCAGCCCGTCTGCTGGGAGGACCATCCCTCGGCCATCCTCCTGGTCTCTCCTGGCCCGGCCCGGTCTGCAGGGCCACCAGCTGCAAGGCGTCCACTGTCCCCGCACACCACAGCACCCCTGCACACTATGCCCCCCGACTCTCTTACACACACACCCCACACGCTCACAGAACAAGGCTGGGCAAGCCCGGTTTCTGGTTGCGGTGCCCTTCCTTTTCAAGGCTTGTGTCCTCCAAACCTGCGCTGACCCCCTCCTAAGCACGAGCTACGGACATCTCACCTCACCGGTGCCACCGGCGCCGGGCTGCCAGGGGCCACCTCAGGACAGAGGTCCATGTGACCCCACACTGCTCACGTGAAGGCCCCAGGGACCAGCTGGGGTCCCTGGAAAAGGACACTGAACAGATGGGGTCAGGAGCGCAGGCTCCCGATAAGCTGATGGTGAGTGGAGTTGGGGGGCGGTGCCCTGACTGGGGCCTTACCTACCACCCCCCACTATGAGCTCCTAGAGGGACGCAGCCCTAGGTCCCAAGCACGAGTCACACCAGCTGAACCTGGGGCATCCTTTGGGGACAGAAACCAAAGGCCAGGTCAGGAGGACAGAGAGGCCAAAGGTAAAGGACTTCGCCAGCCTGACTGGGCATGCACAGAAAGCAAATGCTATGCACCAGGACCCTCGGCATATGAAACACCCAAGAGGTCTAAACGCTACCCCCCCCCCCGCAAGCCCAACGTAGTGGACTCCTCTTCCTCTGAAACCAGCTGCTGTTTGACTTTTCCCAGATGGGCTGCAGGTCAGGGTTGACCCAGAGAGCCCTGGTTGACGCAGGGAAGTTCCTCCCTACGGGGAACTCGAGCTGATAAAAGGAATGGAACAGAACTGGAAAACCCCATTCTGCAGCCCTTGAGGAAGGACTAGGAAGGCGGTGGCCTTGGCAGGTGGCCTTGGCCAGAAGGATGTGGGGAAGCCTGGCCGCACCCGTGTGCTCGCCGGGCCCCAGCATCTGCTTGGGCGAACCGGCCGCTTGGCAAGGGGGGCTCTGTGAGTCTCCCACAAGACGTGGGCGGGGAGCGAAGGTCTCACATTAACGTGGCCGGGTCTGGAAGAGGATTGGCCCCGTGGACCACTGGGTGCTTTCTGTAACTACAACCTCTTCTTCAGGGAAAGCGGGAAGAGGTTCCTGACAAAGCCAAGTGCACTCAGGTCATGTGGGTCACCCCTTCCAGCCTCGGGGATGGGGTGGGTGGCCCCATTTATTCACCCCAGCCAGTCCCTGGGGCTTTTACGTGGGCAGTGCGGGGTCACGTGGGCCTCCGCCCCAAGGTGGCCCTTGGCAGCCCGGCGCTGGCGGGCGGAGACGTCGGTAGCTCGTGCTGGCGACCAGACGAGACTGCGCACGTGCAGCCGGTCTGCCGGCCGTCTGGGAGGCTGTGTGTTCAGGGCCAATGACAATTCTCACAATTTCATCCGTTTTCTGGGTTTCTTGTGCGCTCAGAACGGGTGGTGGACCCCGTGCCCCATGGCATGATCTCCATGAGCAGAATTTCGCAGAAATGTGATGACGGCTTACTATAACGTGTGTTATCAGATGCCTCAAATAGAAAAGCCAATTAAGCCCATTTGAAATAATTGCTTAATTTTTATTCAAATCATTAAATAAAAGTAAAGCCGCGAACATCTGTTCTGCTGAAGATGTGTCACGCGATGTTTTCCGAGTGAGACGTAAATGTAAGTTCGGGTAACTCTTCGCCATGGACGACATCATTTGTTTGTGGGCCTCGGTGTGGACACAGACGCTGGTGCCACGCAGCATTATGGAATCAGGTGCTATTATTAAATTAAGAAAGCGTCGAGCAGAAACGCAGCTGGAATTATTTGTAGCGAACACATAATTCAGAAATGAGTCTTAGCAAGCCGCAATTTAAATTTAATTGCTGTAAAACCAGCAGATATCAACGCTTACCAATCTTCACCCATCTAAGAGTTGTAGGGACTGAACTCGAAATTTGCAGCGACAGCTCCTGTGAGCAGGAGGTCCCTTCCTCCAGCGGCGCGTGCTTTCGCCTGAAGCCCATCGTCCGCCAGATGTTAGAAATACACCAGATGTTAGAAATAGTGCCTTCAAGGAGCTGTTCTCAATTCACCGTGAACGGCTTACAGTGACCCTAGGTTCACGTGTGCACCCAACTGGGTCTGCTAGGCTCTGGTTGCATTTTGGGCAAAATCGGTTGGAAACCTTTAATCAAACTATCCAACACACAAGTAATCAGACGTCTATGAAGAAGATTCCACACAGTTTTTTTAGAAGCTGAAAGTAATGAGGCAAGGGATGCCTGGGGGGTTCAGTCGGTGAAGCCTCTGCCTTCGGCTCAGGTCATGATCTTGGGCTCCTGGGATCGAGCCCCGCATTGGGCTCCCTGCTCAATGGGGAGCCTGCTTCTCCTTCTGCCACTCCCTCTGCTTATGCTCTCTCTCTGTCAAATAAATAAATAAAATCTTTTAAAAAAGTAAGGAGGCAACTTAAAAACTAATAGATCTCTCTGAAAAATACCACTAACGTGGTGTTAAATTACATTAAGTTAAAAACCAAAGAATGCAGTATTTATCAGAAAAAATTATCCACCAGGAATTGCTTTCTAACATCCAGACAATTGGTGGAAAGAAGGTATTTGTTTTCAGCTTTAATATAATACAACAAATGTTATCTTTGTTTTTCAGAAAGTATTTTTTTCTCTATGAACACAATTTTCACTTTATTAGAAATGACAATTCCGTAACATCATTGTATTTTTTTGTCTTTATAAGCAAAGAATTTTGGCAGAGATAACAGGTTTTTCCCCAGGTTTATCAAGGGATAATTTATAGCCAATAAAACCCACCCATTTTAAGCTTGCAAATTTGCTGAATTTGGTGATTGTTAGCAGTCGTGTAACCATTACCACAGTAAAGGTACAGAACATTTCTGTCACTCCAAAAAGTTTCCCTGTGCCTCTCCGCGGAGCCCTGCCCCTAAGGACTGTTGATCTTGTATGCATTTTTTTTTTTATTTTAAGCAACACTATCGAGATAGAATTGTCATATAATAACTGTATATATTGAAACTGTACAGTTCGATTGGTTTTCACATATATACACACGAGTGAAACCATCACGGCAGTCAAAAGAAAGATCATCTCACATCTGTCCTTCCACGGAGTGGACAGACCACAAATTTCTCATCTCACCTGTTCCAATCGGGTTGTTTCCGTTGGGGGCGAGCTACAAGCAAAACTGTTGTGAATTTTGGTGCAATGGTCTTCACGCGGTACAAGTCCTTTCCCCAGACATGTGACCTGTGAGTATTTTTCTCTCGTCTGTGACTTCCTTTCTTGTGTATCTCTCGATGCCTTTCAAAGAGCAGACGTCCCTAATCTTCACGACGTCCAGCTGGCCGGCTTGCCTTGCACAGGCTGTATCTGAGGACCCTCTGCTTAATCCAGGGTTGTTAAGACGTTGTCATGTCTTCTCGCTTTTCAAGAGTTCTAGGCGTGGCGTTCAGAGGCGCGATCCGTCTGCGTTCAACTGGTGGGTAATTCGAGACAGGGTCTTGCAGTCGGACCTTACAAAGTCCCTCCGTTTCTGGATTCTCTCCTCGGCTCCATGTTTATCTTGATGCCGGCACCACGTGGCATCCGAACCGATCGCTGAAGCCAGACACTGGAAACCAGGCAGGTGCTGCTCCTTTCCGAAGCGGGGTCGACCACTCTCCATCCTCTGGGTTTCACGTGGACTTTAGCTGGCTTGTCAATTTCCACCGAAAACCCTGCTGGGATTTGGGGAATGCATCGAATGTGTAGATCAGTTTGAATAAAATGATCTTGGTTCACAAGCATAAAATGAGCGTTTCAGTCTGTGCATAAGATTTTGAAAATATACCATTTCAATTGTTTTAACCCCCCCCCCCCCCGCCTTGGTTCCTAGGTGGGGACAGAGTCCTGATTTGGAAACAATGCATTTGGGGATTTGGAAACAAGGAATTTTATGGCTACTGGCCCTGAGTTGGAGGTGACCATGGAGGGTTCGGGCTGTCACCTCTCGAATCCAGTGATCAGGCTTAATAGTGCGAAAACCGGGACACGACAGTCTATGCTTCTCGTGTGACACGGTATGAAGAGATGGCCAAAACTGCAACTCGGATTTAATTCCGTTTGTAGGAAAAGCGAGGGCAAGAGGAAGAACTTCAACGGCATAACAAGGAAGGTGAGAGAAGACTCCGGAATGCAGGACATTCTGCGGGACAAACCGCTCAGTTTCTTCAAGTTGATGGGATTTTTTTTTTTTTTTTTAAGCAAGAGGAGATTCTCTGTGTTAAAAGAGACCAAAGAGACCTTACAAACAAACGTAGTAAGCATGACCCCGTAGGATCTCCACTCCAGCCAGCCTGCCGGATGTGGGTATGAACTCATCCTCCAGTACAACTGGGGGTTAGTGTGGACTTGTTAGACGTGGAAGTGGCACTGTGGTTATATAAGAAATGTTGGTAATTCGTTTGTATCTCTGTGGATACTGAATTACGTGGGGGGGCGAGTGGCACGATGTCTGGGTTTGCTTTAAATGCTTTAGCAAAGCAGAGAGCAAAGAAAAAAAAGACAACCAAAGGCAAGGTGCAGAGTGGGTCTGGAGGTCAGGGTCAGGACGGCTGGATTCACTTTTGAATGGGTGTGACATTTCTCCCGAAGAAAAACAAAAGGAGGGAAGAACAGGGGAGTTTAGGGCCCTGAAGCTAGTCTGTGACAGTGTAGTGAGGGGTGCACGGCATTACACACTCACCCAGCCCCACAGAGGGGGCGACATGGGGTGAACCCCCCCCCCACCGTCCGCTGTGGACTCCGTGTGCCGAAGGCGGGTCAGCGCAGGTTCTCGCCCTGTACCAGGTGCGTGGCTCCGGGGAGGGGGTGCTGACGTGGGAGGGGGGAGGCTGCGCACGTGCGGGGGACGGGGGTGGGGGGGTGGGAGCTCTCGGAACATTCCCCTCAGTTTTGCTGTGATCCTAAAACTGCCTGAAAAGTTGATTTTTAAAAGAACTGAAACAAAATTAATAAATAGAGGCACAGGCACGTCATCGGTTCTGGCTAAGGAGACGTAAGGAGAGACCTGCTGGGGGCCTCTGGGAGAATATTTTTCCTCATTCCTTTTTTTTTTTTTTTTAAGATTTTATTTATTTATTTATTTATTTGACAGCGAGATTGAGAGAGCACAGGCAGGGGGAGCAGAGGGAGAGGCAGAAGCAGACTCCCCGCTGAGCAGGGAGCCCGATGCGGGGCTCCGTCGGGGAATTCCTCTTCCTCTCTGAAGATCGTGGTCGACATCTGACACTCAGAACAGCGGCCGCCGTCTCGGCATCGGTGGCGGGGTCCCGACAAAAAGGACACGCCACCCACAGGGCTGGGGTGCAGCCCTGGAGTGAACCTGGTCCTGTGGACGCTGCTGAGCCGCTGAAGGGACCACAGTCCCTGCACGACCGAGCGGGGGCCGACGGCAGTTGTCCCGGCTCGTGGGAGGCAGCGTGTTTTCCCTAGGAAGCTAGTTCCGCCTGGGCTTCTCTTATGGACAAATCCCTTCTTTGGGCACTAGATAAAGCCAGTGTATACGCAGGTCTCTGGGGGTCTTTGTCCAATGACTGGGAATGGCCAAGCGGCTTCTTTCTCTCATCCTCCCGGCTCCTTCAAGATGCCAAACTGACGTTCGTCCCACCAGCCCCCATTTAAACTTGTTTTTTTTCACGCCTGTGTCCAAAGATCTAAGGGAGGGGACGCGATGAGCAAGTGACAGTCCAGCTGCCCCCCGCATTCACTCTAGGAGCGGGGGTCACGCGCACACAGGTGACCCCCGAGAACGCTGGAGGGAGCTGTCTCTCCCTGGAAACGGAGCCTCCCGGAAGCCTTCCTGGAGGAAGCGGTAGTGCTTCAGTGGGTGGAGATAAGAATGATGGTGGGTGTTGCCAAGTCCTGAGTAACCAAGCAAAACAAAGGCTTAGAGGAGAGAAATGCAGTTCCCTTCAGGGCCTCTTGGCCCTGGCACAAGAATTTATCAACAGAGAAGTCTGGAAATTCAGACCCTATCACCTAAGCGGTCTGGGGGCATGTGTGGGGAGGTACGAGGTCCTCATGAGACAGATGAGGAGAAACAATGCAGAGATTAAAGATTTCAAGTGCTTCGTTTTAGGACTGACACAGCTGTACTCCAGGTCACGGGCGGGGCTCACGGCTGCCCACGCAGGGCTCCCTGTCTTCCGCTCAGGAACTAGGTGGAGGTGCAGGTGACACTTGCCCCAACCCAGAGCAGAGAAGGGGCAGGGGAGGCTGTCCAGACCATGTTCTGGTGACAAACAACCAAGGTCCCTTTACCCTCTATCGAGTGGAGAGAACCTCCGGCCGAAATGGGGATTTAAAAGACGGAGCCATACAAAATTTCAAAAAGTAACTAATTCCAGTAACAGCTCCATAAATGGTCCTTATTCTTCCCGCACGGATCGAGGCAAACTGAAAAGACGCCTCTTTCTGGGAAAAGGACTAATTACGCACTTATTAAATACCATAAAAAAGTCACCTCTGCCCCTGTGCCCCCAACGGGTGAGCGGCCAGGCACATTCCCTCGCCCACTGGGGAACCAAGTGGGTAACCCGTTTGAAGGCTATTTTTAGGGACACCTGGGCAGCTCAGTCGGTTAAGCGTCTGACTCCTGAATTCCGCTCAGGTCACCATCTCGGGGGCCTGGGATCAGGCTCCAAATCGGGCTCCACGCTCAGCATGGAGTCTGCTTGAGATTCTCTCTCTCCCTCTCCCCGTGCCCCTCCCCCCCAAATAAATAAATAAATCTGAAAAAAGTTTAAAAAATAAAATAAAGGCTATTTTATACTTTATTGTAATTAACTCGCTGTGCCAACGGCAAGCATTCACCGTGACCCGAAGGAGCAAACGTTATTGGCAAAGCTGCGAGGCGTGATGGCACCAGCCCCGGATCCTGGCTGGGGCAGGGGAGGTCACTGGGTCCGAGACAGAGTGGCGGGACCAGAACTGGTCTGGGGGGCAAGTGGGAGGCACCACCCCGTGTGGAGAATCCGGTCCCCAAGGCTGTGAGTGCCCCAAGAACAAAGAGAGGACTGTGGGTCACAGCCACGCTGACCGTCGTCATGGTGTGCGGGTCACCGTCTTGGGGCGACCCTGTGGGACCTCTGCCGCCGCTTTGAAACAAAGTGAGAAGTTCAAAGCGATGGCGTCCTGTCTGCGGGGATGTGTGGTTGTGTCTGACGGTCGTCCCGAAGGAGCTGCACGTGTCGCGTGTCACGGGACCACACGGATCCCAGTCCGCCCGTCCTTCAGAAGACGGTGCAGGACACACACGGAGTCCTGGCATCCTGCAGGCTGGGGGTGGTGACGGGGAGCGGCGGGAGCTGCCCGGGGTGGGGGGCCCTTTGATCCGCAGGGGCCGGATTCTGAGCCGGGGACATGAACGGTTCGAAGACGAGCTCATCCTTCTCATCTCGGTTCCTGCTGGTGAGTCTCGGGGCTTTGGCACAGAGTAAAGGGACCCTTCCTGATGCACTCTGGGGACAGGGGTCCTTCTGGATCAAAGGGAGTGGATTTCCTGGCACAGAGAGTGTCCGACCAACACCACGTAGGCGCTTTCAGGCAGAAGTGAACGAACGCGTGAGCAGGACACGGAAGCGAGGGGCAGGACAGAGGCCCAGGTCCCGCCGGGGCAGCGTCCGCGCCCCCCGAACGTCCCTCTCTTCCGGCCGCTCGCAGGCGCCAGAAGTCTGCTCTTTGTCAAGTGCCCACGACGAGAAGAGAAGAGGAAATGGTCTGCGTAGATGGAATCAGGAAAAGGGTCGTGGCTGTCCCTGGGGAAGGCGGACATGGCTGTGACGGCTAAAAAGTTAGACGTAAAGAGTTTAGTAACAGCTGACAGTTGTGGTGCCCAGGGTCTGGGGCAGCGGACACACCTCCCAATGCCCCGATCGGGTACGCGCCTGCGCTAGTGACGCGGGAGCTGGCGAGTGAGGCCGGCGGGGGCACCCAGAGTCCCCGCACACCTGCGTGTGGCCGCCTGCGCCCGCCTCCAGCCTTCGTCCCCCACCGCACCCTGAGCCCCCAGCAACCAGGAGGGTGCCCGGCGGGAGGCACACACTGGGCGGGAGAAGCTGTCACCTCCGCCAGGACGGCCTTGGCCAGCGGAAGACGGAGACTGTGAAGGGGGCTTGAGGACCAGAGGGTCTCGCCCAGAGCTTCACTCCACGTGCCCGAAGCCGGAGGGACAGGAGAGTCCACACAACACCGCCCGCGGTGCCGGGCTTGCTCGCGTGCCCCGCGGGAGACCTGGCTCTTACGCAGACTTTCCTTCTTTTCTCTTCTTTCCCTATTTTTCTTAAAGCTGCCGGTGGCCGGTGGAAGGGGGCCTTTCTAAATGGGACGGAGACAAGCCACGGCAGAGGTGGGAGCCAAGGCAGCCGAAGGGGACGGGCCACGGCCCAGGGCTCGGCCCCCACGGCCAGAGCAGGAAGGGACCGGTCAGGTCTCTGCCAATCACGCCCGCTGCCGGGTAGGTGACCCCAGCTGGCAGGGACAGAGCAAGCCGTCCCCCACAGGGACTATCCTTCCCCCAGTACAGGAAGACCGGGGGTGTCCCTGCCGGGAGCTCTCAGGCCCCCCTTGCCAGTGTCTCGCCAGTTCTCGGCTCTTTCTCTGAGTCACAGGCGGCTGCCACGGACGTGTGACCAGGTTACCCGTGGCCGAGACAGAGGCTGACACCTGGGGGGGTAGTTTGCCATCCTCGGGAGTGGAGGGGGCTGCGGGGCAGCACCAGGACAAAGGGCCCAGGCCCGCAGGGTCTGCGAGCGGAGCGCGGTCCCGAGCCCACCGCGACACTGGCCATGTCGACCTGTTTCCGCGACTTCCCGCAGGCCTGCCTCTCCGTCCGCACCATGACGCACCCGCTTCGTGTCGCAACCTGCCCTCGCCGGGAGTGCTGGCTGTTTGCTTTCTCCTGCATAATTGCCAGCCGAGGACTTTACAAGCCCAGCAGCGTCCTGATGGATGGGCTTCTGGTGAGGGCCGAGGGCACAGCCCGTCTGCAGTCCCACACCTGAGCACGGCCCGGGAAGGCCTTGGCGGGGGCAAAGGCCACCGGCTTCCTCGGCAGCGGGAGACAAGGGAGGAGGAAGGGCCCACCCACTCCTGCCTCCCGCCGTGTTCCAGGGGCCCGAGGAGGACCTTGGTACCTGGAATGTGAGGCTGGGGGCCCCGGCACAGAGCCCAGACCCACCGTACAGGGAGTGAGAGCCCAGGCTCTGGGCTTATGTCCCAGCTCCGCCAGTTCCTGGTGGGAACGAGGAACTTAACTGCTCCGTGCCTCGGTTTCCCCGTCTGACCCACAGGGCTGCTTTGAGAATGAAACGCAACAATCTCCTGTTTGCAAAAGGAGCCGCAGTTATTCCTCTCTCTGGATCCACGCCCGTTGGCCAGGTGCCTCTGTCGCTCCACAGCCCTGGGCCCCGTCGGGTCGGCAAGCCTGGAACCAGGCTGGGCCGGTGACTCGAAGCCACCAGTGAACGCCTGCAAGGGACGCTGTGCGGCTTCTGCCGGTGGCCGTGCCCAGAGGGTGAACCGTGGACAGCTGGCGAGGACATGATAGGGACCAGAGGGCATGCCCCAAAGGACCTTCTGAGGCCAAAGTTCGGACGTCTCTGCCCAGGAGGAATGTTGCCTACAAGGGAGCAGGCTCTTGGAAGATGCGAGGGAGGACAGCAGAATGTTCCGTGGGGTTTGGAATCTTAGGGGGCGGTTTCCCCAGCCCGCAGGTGTCCTTGGGTTACTAGGTGGTGTCTCCAGGGACAGCCCCTTTGCCAGACTAGGCAGAACCTAAGAAACACTGTAAGGACCCCCTTCCCTCCTTGGAAAGGGCACAGTGGGGTCTGAGAGGCATTTGGGGGCAGGGCTAGGCTTGGACCTAACTCCCCACGGGCTGTCTTTATGACAAGGATGGTTGGAGAGTTTAGGGTTGTTTGCTGGGCTCTCTTCAGCACAACCCTGCTTTTTGTGCAAAAGATGATGTTCTGGGCAGCTCATCTGCCTTTGGCTCAGGTCATGATCCCGGGGTCCCGGGATCGAGTCCTGTGTCAGGCCCCCAGCCCAGCGGGGAGCCTACTTCTCCCTCTCCCTCTGCCTGCCACTCCCCCTGCTTGTGTTCTGTCTCAGTCAAATAAATAAATAAAATCTAAATAAATAAAGTCTTTTTTAAAAAAAGTGATAGTTTTTGTAGTTGGGGGTCTGTACATGTGGAAGTATTGGGGGGTGGGTGTGGCCTGCAGCAAGAGATGCTCACGGGAGCCTGTCCCCGAACGAGCAACCGGCCTATAGCTCGTGCCGTGGGGCTTCTAGGAACACTTCTGTTTTGTTCTTAAAATCATGCAGTAGCCAAAGCGCAAAAGCAGAAACACGGGGTCGGCCAAGCACCGTGGCTAATCTCCTCTTGGCCTTTACGTTTTAGAAATAAGTCCGTAGGTGGCACCTAACAAGGATTTCCAGGCATGCTCAGCCAGCCCCGGGATCCCAGCCTGAAACACCCTCCTCTGTCCCATGGATTCAGCTCTCTTTAACTGGTGGCTCCCGGCCTGGCTCCCGGCCTGGCTCCCGGCCTGGCTCCCCGCCCCATGGTCGGCAGTCTGCAGGGCTCCCGGCACTCCCGCGGCATGCGGAGAACGCTCCGAGACTGCCCTTGACTACAGACGCTTTTGCTGGAAGGCCGGAGCTCTTCCTCACAGGCCCTGGGAAGACAGGGGAGCTCTGCGGGTCCTCTCATGACGGCAGCTGTCTTTACCACCGTCCTGTGGTCGGTCGGCGCTCAGCAATTAATTGAACAAACCCTCGGTGGGCCCCCACGTCCCCAGGAGGGATCATTCAAATCTGGAATGCTGGGGGGCCCCCAGATTCTAGATTCATAGGTCGGTGTGGGACCCAGAAACTTGCCTTCATCCCAAGCGTCCGGCTGTGGCTACTGCTGCCTGGGGAACCCAACCTGAGAACCCCTGGCCTAGTGGAGACGAGTGTGCTTCTGGTGGCAGACGGCCTGGCTTTGTGGTGCAGCTCTGGGCTGCCCACGTCCACGAACGGGGACACGCTGCTCAGCCCCTCCCTGCCTGGTGTCCGCACCCGGCTCACGCCGCAGATGTCAGGTCCGCACTGTTTGAAACAGAAGCACGGACGTGGGGAAGAGGCGCAGGCTGCGAAGCTCCCCCCACCCCTGCTTCCCTCCTTACTTTCTGTCCCTGTCCTCCCCCTGCCCCGCACCCCCCCTTCCCCGCAGCGAGATTGAGCAGCCTGGGGCCCTCCTGGCCCACCCCCTCCACTGTGGGTCAGGGCTCAAGGTCAAATTTAGACTCTTCTGCTTCAATCCCCTGAACTCACAGAACCAGAAGAGCCAGTTTCTCTGGGCCCAGCACAGATGCTCGGAGCAGGAAGGACGGGAGGAGGAGGCAAGGCTAGGGTATGTGAGGACCCCCCAGGGCGGCAGCGAGGAGGGGCTCCGTGGTGGAAGGACCCACACCCAGGCACTTCCCCGGCCCCCGCAGGGCTCCAGAGGGAGGCAGGACACCCCCCAGACGCCTCTGCTCTCAGGCTCAGGGCCCAGCGCTAGGCTCTGTAGCCAACATGCTCCAAGGGACACCCGCACCCGCTTCTTGTACACCTGACGCCCCAGGAAATGAAGGTCCTTCCGTCCTGTGCCCTTGGTGGCTTCTCTGCATTTGTGACAGCACAAGCCCGGGACTGAGAACTTTCCTGCCCATCTATCATCCTTCACCCCCCACCAGAGCAGCTGGAGAACATTGTGGAATACGATCAGATCCCATGGCCACCCTGACCATTGTGCAATGCTCACGAGAAGGCACACAGGTTCCTCACAAGCCAGCCCCCGCCCACCACCCCCATCCCACACCGCCTGTCCCCGCCTCCCAGCAGGGACCATCACCCGTCCAAGCCTCTGCACCTGCTGTCACCCGCCAAGGAAACCCCCCTGCACGGTCCATCCCGAAAACTCCCAAGGCTGGCTTCCCCTCAGGCTGCTTCTGGGAACACGAACAGTCACCCTCATCTGTTGGCTGCTCCCTGTACCCATGCCCTGACCCCAGTTTGGAAAAGGATCTGCTCACGGGTCTGGATCCTTCACCGGCCTCTGAGCTCCTGAGAATGGAAGGCTCCACGGTGAGCCTGACGCTCACCGGGCAGTTGAGCTGGGACACACGAGCCTCGTCGGATGGGGGCCGCTGAGCCATGCCTCTCCAGAGCGGGACTCAGGGCTCTGCCTACCTGGGCCCGCGCTCCAGCTTCACTGACGAGCTGGGGCACGTTAGTTCACTTAGAGCCCCTGATTCCTTATCTGCAAAATGGGTCTAATTCTGACTCAGAAGATTGAGAAGATCCTGGCACAGGTTCTCCCACGGAGACTGAGGGAAACCAGAAATCTGCCTCTTGGGATGAGAAAAACAAATGTTGGGCAGCCCAGGTGGCCCCCCACACTGTCTTCGCGGACAGCCGGGCAAGTTGTGGAAAGGCAGGAGGGGAGCCCACACGCAGGGAGGGGAGAGCACGGGGCAGAGCGCCGGGCATGCCCACAGCCGAGCCGCTGTGGCTGCTCACGGGCCCCCTACCTGGCCGGTGCCTCCTGCATCTGTTCTGGAACATTTCTTTCCCTTGCCAGTGAGCTGGCAAGCCCGGAGCGAGCCCACAGCCCCCCGGGGTGGGGGGCAAGCACAAGGGCCACCCTGGGGGGTCACTAGCCCAGACCAAAGCTAGTCTGCAGTCCACACAGCTGCTGTTCCTCGTCTTTAAACCTGGGGTAATGCCAGACACTTGGTGAAATGGTTGTGAAGATAGAAAAAATATTTTAAAGCCTTGAACACGTGGCACGGCCCCAAATAAGTGTGCAATAAACGCCTGAAGGTGAAAACATGCCAAGGGACCTGGAGGCAGGCATTCTGCTGGGAAAAGGGATCGTCTTTGTTTGGGAAATGCACCTTTAGAAAAGGCATCGGAGGGCCCGGTGCCCATAGGCAGGGAGGTGGTTCTCCAGGCCTGGGAAGCAGGTGATTTCTGAGAAGAGGGAGGGATGGGAGGAGGAAGAGGAGGAGCCAGAAGTGGGGGAGGGGTGAAAATTCTCCAGGAGAGAGTAACCCACTCACAAAGGTAACATTCACTGGGTGGGGGGAGTCCCAGGTACCGTCTCGAGACAAGCACAAATAAGGAAACACAAAGTCTCCCCTGAAGAATTACTCCTAATGACACTTGTAGAAATAAAAACATCGAGGGGCACCTGCGTGGCTCAGTCCATGAGCATCTAACTCTTGGTTTCAGCTCAGGAAATGTTCCCAGGGTCGTGAGATCGATCCCTGCGTAGGACTCGGCACCCATGGAGGAGTCTGTTTGGGATTCTCTCTCCCTCTCCCTTTGTCCCTACCCCACCCCTTTCGTGTGTGCTTTTCTGATCTCTCTCTAAAGTAAGTAAACCTTTTTAAAAAATAAATAAATGAAAGAGACCCAAGCGCTACAGGAAGGTATAAACCGCAGGAGAAAGCCTCGCTCCACACTACCACCTCTGCAACGTTTCCCACATTTTCTGCGCCTGAGACAGTGGGGGAGGGTCTGCAGGCTGATAACACCCCAGTTCCCTCGAAAAGCCACGGGGGGCTCCCAAGCCCAACCAGGAGCTCAGCCAGGCCCCCACCCTTGGACTCTAAGTTTCCCATGGCTGCTGTAACAAATACCACAAAGCATTGGCTTAAAACAACAGAAATGTCCCTATGTTGATAACAGCATTATTTACAATAGCCAAGATACAGAAGCAACCCAAGTGTCCATCAACAGACAAACAGATAAAGAAGACATGCCCTCCCCACCCCCACACACACTCACTGGAATATTACCCAGCCATAAAGAATGATGAACACAGGTCCTTTGCAATATGGATGGACCTAGAGAGTATTACACTAAGTGAAATAAGTCAGAATGAGAAAAACAAATACCATATGATTTCACTCATATGTAGAATCTAAAAAACAATGCAAAGGAATAAACAAAAAGAATCAGATTTAATCAGAATGGATTAAAAAACAAGACCCATCGATATGCTGTCTACAAGAAACCCATTTTAGACCCAAGACACCTCCAGATTTAAAGTGAAGGGGTGATAAACAACTTACCATGCTAATGGGCATCAAAAGAAAGCTGGGGTGGCAATCCTTATATCAGATATATTAGATTTTAAGCCAAAGACTATAATAAGAGATGAAGAAGGACACTATATCATACTTAAAGTGTCTGTCCAACAAGAAGATCTAATAATTTTAAAAATCTATGCCGCTAACCCTGGGAACAACCAACTATATAAACCAATTAATAACAGAATCAAAGAAACACATTGACAATAATACAATAATAGTAGGGGATTTAACACCCCCCCCTGTAATGGACAGATCTTCCAAGCAAATGATCAACAAGGAAATAAAGGCCTTAAATGACACACTGGACCAGATGGCCATCACAGATATATTCAGAACATTCCATCCCAAAGCACCAGAATACACATTCTTCTCTAGTGCACATGGAACATTCTCCAGAATAGATCACATCCTGAGTCACGAATCAGGTCTCAACCAGTACCAAAAGATTGGGATCATTCCCTGCATATTTTCAGACCACAATGCTCTGAAGCTAGAACTCAATCACAAGAAGAAAGTTGGAAAGAATTCAAATACATGGAGGCTAAAGAGCATCCTACTAAAGAATGATTGGGTCAACCAGGAAATCAAAGAAGAATTGAAAAAACTCACAGAAACAAATGGAAATGAAAACACAACTGTTCAAAATCGTTGGGACACAAAAAAAGCAGTAATGAGCAGAAAGTATATAGCAATGCAAGCCTTTCCCAAGAACAAAAAAGATCTCAAGTACACAACCTAACCCTACACCTAAAGATGCTGGAGAAAGAACAGCAAAGAAAGCCTAAACCCAGCAGGAGAAGAGAGGTCATAAAGATCAGAGCAGAAACCAATGAAATAGAATCCCAAAGAATAGTAGAATAAATCAATAAAACTAGGAGCTGGCTCTTTGGAAGAATTAATAAGATTGATAAAGTCCTGGCCAGACTTACCAAAAAAAGAGAGAGAGAGAGAGAGAGAAACTAAATTAATAAAATCATGACTGAAAGAGGAGAGATCACAACCAACACCAAAGAAATACAATCATAAGAACATATTATGAGCAAATATATGCCAGCAAATTTGACAATCTGGAAGAAACGGATGCATTCCTAGAGACATATAAACTACCAAAACTAAACCAGGAACCTGAACAACCCATAACCAGTAAGAAGACTGAAGCAGTCATCAAAAATCTCCCAACAAACAAGAGCCCAGGCCCAGATAGCTTCCCAGGGGAATTCTACCAAACATTTAAAGAAGAATTAATGCCTATTTTCCTGAAACTATTCCAAAAAATAAAAATGGAAGGAAAACTTCCAAACTCATTTTATGAGGCCAGCATTACCTTGATCCCAAAACCAGACAAAACCCCATCAAAAAAGAGAATTACAGACCAATATCCTTGATGAGCACGGATGCAAAAATTCTCACCAGAAATACTAGCCAATAGAATCCAACAGTACATTAAAAGGATTATTCACCACGACCAAGTGGGATTTATTCCTGGGCTGTAAGGTTGGTTCAACATCCACAAATCAATCAACATGATACAATACATTAATAAAAGAAAGAACAAGAACCATAGGATACTCTCAATAGATGTTGAAAAAGCATTTGACAAAGTACAGCAATCTTTTTTTTATCAAAATTCTTCACAGTGTAGGGATAGAGGTTATATACCTCAATATCATCAAAGCCATCTACAAAAAACCCACAGTGAATATCATTTTCAATGGAGAAAAACTAAAAGCTTTTTACCTAAGGTCAGGAACATGCCAGGGATGTCCACTACCACCACTGCTATTCAACATAGTACTAGAAGTCTTAGCCTCAGCAATCAGACAACAAAAATAAATAAAAGGCACCCGAATCGGCAAAGAAGAAGTCAAACTATCACTCTTTGCAGATATGATACTTTATTTGGAAAACCCAAAAAATTTCACTCCAAAACTGCTAGAACTCATACAGGAATTTGGAAAAGTGCCAGGACATAAAATCAATGCACAGAAATCAGTTGCATTTCTATACACCAACAGCAAGACAGAAGAAAGAAATTAAAGAGTGGATAACATTTACAATTGCACCCCAAACCATAAGATACCTAGGAATAAACCTAACCAAAGAGGTAAAGAATTTGTACCCAGAAAGCTATAAAGTACTCACGAAAGAAATTGAGAAAGACACAAAGAAATGGAAAAATGTTCCATGCTCATGGATTGGAAGAACAAATATTGTGAAAATATCTATGCTACCTAAATCAATCTACACATTTAATACAATCCCTATCAAAATATCATCAATTTTTTTTTCAAAGAAATGGAACAAATAATCCTAAAATTTATGTGGAACCAGAAAAAACCCTGACTAGCCAGAGGAATGTTGAAAAAGAAAATGAAAGTTGGTGGCATCACTATTCCAGACTTCAAACTCTACTACAAAGCTGTCATCATCAAAACAGTATGGTATTGGCACAAAAACAGACACACAGATCAATGGAACAGAATAGAGAGCCCAGAAATTGACCTTCAACTTTATGGTCAACTAATCTTCAACTAAGCAGGGAAGAAGGTCCAATGGAAAAAAGACAGTCTCTTCAACAAATGGTGTTGGGAAAATTGGACAGCCACATGCAGAAGAATGAAACTGGACTATTTCCTTACACCACTCACAAAAATAGACTCCAAATGGATGAAAGACCTCAATGTGAGATAGGAATCCATCAAAATCCTTGAGGAGAACATAGGCAGCAAACTCTTCGACCTCAGCCACAGCAATGTCTTCCTAGGAACATCACCAAAAGCAAGGGAAGCAAGGGTAAAAATGAACTTTTGGGATTTCATCAAGATCAAAACTTTTGCACAGCAAAGGAAACAGTCAACAAAACCAAAAGACAACTGACAGAATGGGAGAAGATATTTGCAAATGACATATCAGATAAAGGGCTAGTGTCCAAAATCTATAAAGAGCTTAGCAAACTCAACACTCAAAGAACAAATAATCCAATGAAGAAATGGGCAGAGGACATGAACAGACATTTCTGCAAAGAAGACATCCAGATGGCCAACAGACACATGAAAAAGTGCTCCACATCACTCAGCATCAGGGAAATGCAAATCAAAACCACAAAGAGATACCACCTCACACCAGTCAGAATGGCTAAAATCGACAAGTCAGGAAATGACAGATGCTGGCAAGGATGTTGAGAAAGGGGATCCTCCTACACTGTTGGTGGGAATGCAAGCTGATGCAGCTGCTCTGGAAAACAGCATAGAGATTCCTCAAAAAGTTGAAAAAGGAGCTACCCTACGACCCAGGAATTGCACTGAGTATTTACCCTAAAGATACAAATGTAGTGATCCAAAGGGGCACGTGCACCTGAATGTTTACAGCAGTGATTTCCACAATAACCAAACTATGGAAAGAATCTAGGTGTCCATCCACAGATGAATGGATAAAGATGTGGGATATCTACACACAATGGAGTACTACGCAGCCATCAAAAGAAATGAAATCTTGCTATTTGCAACGACGTGGATGGAACTAGAGGGTATTATGTTGAGCGAAATAAGTCAATCAGCCAAAGACAATTATCATATGATCTCCCTGATATGAGGAAGTTGAGAGGCAGAGCAGGGGGTTGTGGGGGGCAGGGAGGGAAAAAATGAAACAAGATGGGATCGGGAAGGAGACCAAGCATAGGAGACCCTTAATCTCATGAAACAAACTAAGGGTTGCTGAGTGGTGGGGGCGTAAGATAGGGCGTCTGGGTGATGAGCAGTGGGGAGGGCATGTGCTATGGTGAGTGCCGTGAAGTGTGTATGACTGATGATTCACGGACTTGTACCCATGGGGCAAATAATACATTACATGTTAATAATAATAATAATAAAGAATTAGACCTATAACAGAGAACAAGTGGTACTTGTTGGAGGGGAGAGGCAGGCAGGGGTCGAGGCATGGGGGAGACAAATGGGTGGGGGGAGTGGAAGTCAGAGAATTCCAGGGAGGGAGGGAGGGAGTCAGGGTGTGAAAGGCGCCGGGAATAGAGCTCATTGCTGACACAGCACGGTGTGGGGACGGACGGTGGCTGTCCTCGAGCTGAGCGCACCCTGACATACAGAGATGCTGAATCACGGGCTTGTACGGGACGGTCCTTCCTTACCTGGTCCAGTGTCTGGTCCACCTGCACCCCCCAGGCCTGTGGCCACGTCCCGTCAGGCTCTGCCTCCCCGGTCACGTGGCCACCGCCTCCCCTGTAGTCAGGTCTCCCTCTGTTTCTTCCTTAGATGGACGCATGCGTTGGCCTCTAGGGTCCACCCACAAGATGCAGGATCATCTGCTCGTCTCAAGATTTTTAACTGAATCATCCTTGCACAGAGTCCTTTTCTGGCCACATAAAGTCCCACTCCAGGGGTTAGGATGAAGCTGTCTCTGGTCGCTGTCTTGTGGTCGACCACCAGGACCAAGCCTGGGATGGGACCGAGGGCCCTTGGACTAGCCCAGTGGCACCACATCAACCTGCACATTCAGTTCCTTAAGAAACACATCATGTACGTGATCTAGCATCTGTCTCCACCACATTCCCAGTGTCTAGGCCCCTGTCAAGTTTCCCTGCTTCTCCAGAGCTAGAATATCTAGGCTCCAATACTCACCAGATACTCCTGGACACTCCAGGCTTTTCCAGGTGTCGGAGCCCACCCTGGGCCCCAGGCCCGTGGCATTTCCCCAGCTCCCAGCACATCTCCCAAACGGCAATTCCTTCCTCCGTGCCCTGCCCTCAAACTTCCTACACCCTCGACCCGCTGACCCTTCCTCCTGCTTTGCTCACTTCCAGGACGACCTCGACACCCCCCTAGGACCCCACCCCGCCAACTGCCGGGCTGCTTCTGCCTCTTCCTGTCTCCTGTGCCTGGAAGCTCTCCCAGCCACACACCCGGCCTCTGGGTACCACCTGGGACCCACCCCCAGTCTGATGCACGTGGTCCAGGCTGAGCTGGTGTCGGGACCGTGAGCCACACACGGCCCCTGTGAGGATGGCTCGTTGGCCATGGACGCTGCAGAATGTCCAGCGCCAGCCTCAGGACAGGTCCCATGCCCATGGACATGGCCATCAGCTGATAGCCGGGGATGCCCACGACAGACCTTCAGAGCCCGGAGCGCGGGTACCAGGCGTCACTGGCTCTTTGGCTCCCTAATCAGCCGGTAGGTGGTAGAGGGTGGGGTGGTCTGGTCTTGGCTTCGGGGTGCACAGCCACTGTTCCCTGAACTTAACCCACACCTTGTTGGCGAGCAACCATGACTGTTTCCCCGAAGGGGGAGCCAGATGTGTACGTGATGCTGTCAATAGTGAAAGGGCTTGCGCGTCCGTGGGTACTTCTGCCTGCACAGCATCTCAGGTGCCCAGCCTCATACCCAACCCTAGGACAACATTAGGGTTTTCCCATCCCAGAGGCTCTGTGTGTTTGCAAGCTCCTGAATGCCTGTGACAAAGACTCTCTCCTTGTCCAAAGTAGCCAGGCTCCTCTGAGCCCTCTTCCCCACCAGGACTCAAACTTGGACCTGAACAAATGCTAACAGTGCACCTGAGAGCGAAAGCCACGGAGGGAGGACCCCGGCCCCTCACCCTGCCTCCCTGAGAAAAGCTAAGACTGCCGGAAGAATTCGCGGTTTGTTCCAGCCGGCACCTCAAGATGGGGCCCCTGCATGTGCTGGTGAGCAAACCGGTGGGGTTCCCAGGGGGATGAGCTCCTCCCTGAGCCTGCGGAGCCCACTTGCTTCCCTCTCCCTCCTCCTCCCTTGCAGATGCCGGGTCACCTCCACACGGTGCCCTTGGGACCCTCCTCCCTGCTGTAGGCCGCATTCCGATTAAACCTGTCCTTCCCGCTTTGACGGGGTCCAGCACTATTTTGCCTTTTCCGACACCTACTACAGGTGAACTTCTCGAGGGCAGGGAGCACAGCTCTCTGCTGAATTCCCCGGAATCCCAACACAGTGCCTCCTCCACCGGGGAAGGGAAGGGGGGAGGGGAAGGGAGGCCAAAGGGGAACTTACAGCTTGTGAAGAACATTGTATATTAAAAAAAAACACAGTAAGAAGAATGAAAACTGGCATGAGATTTAATGCTGGCGTTTCTGACTCGTCTTCGTAGCTCCTGGAACCAGAGCGAGAACCAGGACTTACGAGCAGGGCAGCTCCATTCGCTCGCAGAGCCAAAGGCCCCAGGGAGCGCCAGCTCGAGCGCTTTCAAGCCTTCAGCCTGGGGACCAGGTTCCAGAGCCACTGGGCATCCACTGTGTGTGGCCGGGCCACACCATCGTGGCTGGTCGTCACGGGCCTTCGGGAATACACTGCCGCGAGGGTTGACCATGCGAGGCAGAGCCCACGGTGGATGCTTTTTACCTCTCACTTCAGGGGCTGCTTGAACTTGTGGATTTGACTTTTGGAAAAGGCCAACATATGTACAGACACTGATGAATCAGACAGACAGACGATCAAGCAGTAGGGGCCATCGGTAGCCCTGGGCTTGCGTGTGGCTCGTAAGTCGACTTCGAAGTCATTTTACAAAAACAAGCTTCAGGAACTGTTTGGAACATAAAACCCAGAAATCAGTGGGGTGGGGGCATTCAAAATAGCCCTCGCACTCTCAGGGGTGGTCATTGTGATAAAAAGAGAAAGTACTGTGTTGGCGAGGCTGCGGAGAAATCGCAGGCCTCGTGCCTTGCTGGTGGGAATGCGAAATGGTGCAGGCACTGGGGAAAACCATAGGTCAGTGCTTCAAAAGATGAAATGGTTACCAGTGACCCAGCAAGTCTGTTTCTGGGTGTGTACTTGGAAGCAAAAGCAGGGACTCACCACGCTCATAGCAGCGGTGTTCACTAGAGCCAAAACGCAGAAGCAGACTTGGGTCCGTGGACGGACGAGTGGGTGCGTAAAATGTGGTCTCTTCTGACACCGGCTACAACGTGAATGATCTTGGAGGATACTGTGTTGCATGGAATCAGCAGTCACAGAAGGACAAATACTGTGGGATCCCACCCCCACGAGGCGCCTAGCAGAGTCCAGTGCAGAGAGACCCAAAGGAAGACAATGGGAGCCTGGGGCTGGGGGAAGGGCTGGCGAGTCAGCGCTTCATGGGGACACAGGGTCTGTTTTGCAGAATGAACAGAGTCCCGACGTGGATGACGGAGACGGCTACACAGCAGTGTGAGTGTACGTAACACCACTGACCCGTACTTTAAAAAGCTTAAAATAGTAAAGTTTGTGTTATGTGTGTTTTACTACAATAAACAAATTGTTTGTGATTCAATAGGTGAGAAGCCCCCTTCCCACCTCCACCTCCAGCCTCCCAGACCCCCCCGCCCAGGTCACCAATGTTCAAGGTTTGTGTGTCTGCCCCAAAGTCACGGGCAGGGGGAGCGGGGGAAGGGAAGGTGGATGGAGGAAGCTGTGGGAGAGGTGGGGACATGCGTGCGATCCCAAATTCCAGACAGGGAAGCACCAAGGGAGCCCACGGGGCCCCTCGAAGGAGCTGCGAGCAGGAGTGTGTCACCCACTGCCTCCAGGGAGGGTCAGATGTGTCCCCTGAAAGAGATCCGGGTCATCAGTTCCTCGGCCTCTCCAATCCTCAGTTTCTCAGGCTCAGGGCCACCTCCCGGAGCATGGAGGATTCAGGTCCCGCCAAGGGCACCCCTGAGCACCCCCTCCTCACTGACTCTGCAGGAGGGACTTCTGGTGAAGCCCCTGCCCCAGGGAAGGGGACCCACACAGCTGCACCTCTGGGCGCCACAGTCCTGCCAATGTGGCTCTGAACTCCACCACGGAACTTACCGTCTTCAGTGACATGGTCACTGCTCCAAAGCCAGAATCCTTTTAGATCTGGAGTGGGCACCACGGGCTCCCTTGCTGAGCCCACCTGAACCAGCGGACTTCAGCTGCCAGGGCCCCAGCTCCATCAAAGCCATGGATTGATGCTATTTTCAGAAGCAGGAAGGCAGGGGGGTGTGCGGGTTGCAGCCACAGTGCCAACGGCAGTGTGGTCCTCGTGGGGAGGGACACCACCCGGTCTAGGCAAAGGCAAGGGGAAACCAGTAGGTGAAGGCGGTGGAAAGCCCTGTATTTAATGCTTTGGAGGCAAATTTGCCAAGGAGACCCAAGACAAGCCATCAGCTGCCTTGGCTAACTAGCCTTCTTGGAAGAGACCCTCGGGCCAGGTGATGCCAGAGAAATAGCAGGAGTAAGAGGAGGGCGGGCCGGACGCAGGTGTGTCTTCTGAGCAGCCAAAGAAGGGGAGGAGCAGAGCTGTCTGCTCTTTCTGCTGTCAAGGCTCTGCACTGGTTCAGTCCTCGGAAGCATGAGGGTTTCATGCTGGCCGTCGGTGTAGAGGGCACTGCAGCTCAGCTCAGGGGGCCTGGGTGTCGCTGTGTGGGACACGTGGCTTGAGTGACCGACCTGGGCTCACACCTTCCTCCGGCTGAATGCAGCGACTGTGAGCCTTCCGTCACCCTGTTCTGGGAGAACCAACGGATGCCCTTACTTGGGTCTTCTCACCAGCGACCACTTGAGTTAAAGGATCCTCGCCCAATTTTTGTGCCCACCTCCGAATGTCTTGGGGATTTACGTGGCAGGTGACCTAGCCAGAGCCTCTGTGCATCCTTGGGAATCAGTCGGCTAGATGGTTAGAGCTGGGCACATTTTCCTAGCCTGGCTGGAATCTCTGGGAAAGCTTACTCTACACATGCCATTAGGAAACCACGGCCCCAGCATGAATTTGGAAAGTGTGTATTTTGCTACCTGAGGTCAGGTATCATGCACGGCATGTTGGTTCAGAGCAGAGACCTTGGAAGCAGAATGCCTGAGTTCAAATTCTGGCTATGTCCTTGAGCAACTTACCTCTGCGTATCTCAGTGTTCTCATCTGTAAAATGGGGATGATCTAAGCCACTCATCCAACGGCGATCCTGAAGATCACTGAGGCTTACCGTGAGCACCAGGTGGGAGAGGTTCTCGGTTGGAAGCCCACGAGCCTCTCCTATTGTACCTGCCCTGCTCCCTCTACACACTTAGGGGCAGAGGTGTTCAGGATCTTTGGATTTCAAGAAGGAAAAGTGGTGTAGGTACTGGGTAACCCCCCACCCCCAGTGGGTCTGGTGCGGTCCTCTAGTAGTATTTCTGCAAGAGAATCTAGAGCCTTCACCCTGAAAGGGATCAGTATATGGCATAAATGATATTTTTATAGTCATTTCTGGTCAAAAAGGAGCCACATTTCAGGTCAGATTTTGCCATCAACTGAGGTACAGAGAAAGCTTTTCTGTTTATTTTGGATTTCAGATTTAAAGACAAGGGGTTTTCATCTTGCCTTGAAGAATGAAATGTATTCGTGGTCCCCGTGATAGGGCCAACCAGTGAGTGGGGGTTGCTGGCGGGACTGGGGGGACGTTGGAGAGCCATATGGAAAAGGTGGGTGGTATCTGACTCTAGCGAGATAGAGGCGTGTGGGCAAGAGTGCCCTGTGGTTAAATGATTTTGTTTCAAATCTTCAGGGGCCCCTGGGTGGCTCTGTCAGATGGGCGTTTGGCTCTTGATTTCACCTCAGGTCATGATCTCAGGGTTGTGGGATCGAGCTCTGCATCGGGCTCCGTGCTGGGCATAGAGCCTGCTTGAGATTCTCTCTCCCTTTCCCTCTGCTCCTCCCCACTCCCACATGTGCTCTCTCTCAAAAAAAAAAAAAAAAAAAAGCAGGTGTGGGGGCGGGAGTCAAGCCAAGAAAGATGTCTAATGACATCGCCTAGACCCCCAGGAACTCCACTTGGGCAAAGCAAACATGGCGGCCACATGCACAAGGCTGATGGTGCCTGCTGACGCCTGCTGGGCCCTCCCGGAAAGTCCCTGCCCTTTCCCTGGTGCGGCCTCACTCACACCGCCTTCTCCCAGGGCTGACTAAGCATCTGTGGTGTGTGGCCACACCCAGAGCCCAGAGGATCCCGGGAGCAGAAGACGGCCGGGCCATCCTGGCAAGCCAACTGTCCGTCTTATGGCAGATGTGTCACATTCCTGCAGCAAAGCTAGAGACCGGGATCTCTATTCCCAGAGTCACCGCCTTGACTGCCTGACTCTGACATATGTAGCTGGTGTCTTAAAAAATAACTAACACGCTTCCTTTGGATGGTCCCACCACTCCCGTTGCTACTGTGTATTGGATGCCCGGGTTCTCATGGCGCTTCCGAGCACCTGGTCAACAGCTGCTGCGGAGGTGTCCTGCCGAGGCAGCTTTGGTCAACGCTCTACCCTCTACCATTTCTGCTTTACCTCTTTTATTCCTTTCCACTACTTGCAGTGAACTCTCTCTAGGATAGTTATAAGAGGGTAGGCTCCTAATGGACAGGTGGTGATTGTTGCCACAGCCCAGATATTCTAAATGCAAGAGAGCCATCAGATTGTCCCGGGGACCCGGTCATTCCACACAGCTCCCACCAACCCGTTTCCTTTCCCCTCTGTGTTCTTCCACGCTGCCTCATGCTGCACCCCATGGAGGACATTGGGCGGGGGGGGGGGGGGTCCTGTCTCCACTCAGTTTCCTGGCCAGAGATGTGCTCCAAGCCAGGTTGGAAGGTGGTGTCCCCTTACTTCTGTGTTAGAGTGTGAACAGACAGATGCCAAACCATGGCAGCATCTGTGTCCACCAAGAACATGTATTTCTTAAAAAGCTTGAAGTAATTGCTCTCCATGGCCCACAGGATGCTTCTTGGAGACATACCTCCAGCCTGCAGCAACCTCAGGACAGCCCTGCCCCAGGTGTATGTAGGATGTCAGGTCTCAGGAGAAGACCACCAGGAGAAGACACCACCACCAGGTGCCAGCAAACATCCTCCAAATTCTGCTCCGGAGCCAGGTTGGACGCGCAGAAAGCCAGAGACCTGGAGGACGCTTCTTCACCCCCACAGAGGTGCCCACCCTTCATGGGTTCTGACCCACACTGGGCCCTTGGCCACTGCAGGTGGAAAACAGAGAGAGAGGTGTGCTTTCTGATGCCCAGGGCTGACACATGTGTGCTTGGATTCGGTTCTAGGAAGAAGTTTGTTCCGCCAACCTGGCTCGGGTGCTATCTTTCATTAGATGGTATAGACATGAAACTCTTCTGGCTGAAATTCCCACTTCTGAAGAGCTACTCCTGAGACCCACAGAGCAAGCAAATGCCATGGCCCATGGGTGGCCCTTTCATCCCTCAGTTATACCCCAAAGGCAGTCCTGTTACTTTCCCCTGTGGGTGTAGTAGAGAGAATAATGACCCCCCCCAAACGTCCATGTCCTTATCCTCACACCCTGAATATGTTTCCTTACATGGCAACAGGGACATTACAGACTGAATTAAATTAAAGACCTTAGATGGGGAAGTTTTCCTGGATTATCCAGGTGGACCCAGCATCATCTCCAGGCTCCTTATAGGAGGGAGGGAGGCAGAAGGGTCAAGTTAGAGGAAGAGGCAAGTTAGCAGCATTCACAATGGTCAGAGAGGTGCAGCCAGGAGCTTGTGGATGCTGGGAGAGGTGAGACTTCTCCCGGAGCCTCTGGAAGGAGCCAGCCCTGCCAGCACCTTGATGTGGCCCCTTTCCCACTCATTTCAGACCTCTGGGACTATAAGAGAACACTCCTGTGCTGTTTTAAGCTACCAGATGTGTGGTATTTGTTACAGCCACCACAGGAAACAAATACGGTGGTCACGCCCTGCTAGAGGTCACGTTTCATCTGAAGGCAAGACTGTGGATTCTCTCCACTTGGATTTGAAACCGTCTTTCCCCTTGGCTATGAGGTTGTAGACATCGTAACCGGACCCCTCACACCTGGGGAACCCCCTGGACTGGGCCCAATCATCCCAGTATCTGCTCCATGGCTTCTGGCAGGTTAAAAATTCAGGTAACTGGGGGGTGCCCCTTGTCTTTCCAAGTGGGAGTTTGTTAAAGCAAAGGAGGTGGGGGTCCATGGGAACCCTTCAAACCCGGCTAATTCTGAAACCCTTATTCTTGGAGATACCTTACCCCCATCTCTAGAGAGCAGAGGTAACCAGTCTGGACATCAACAAGAACCTCAGACCCAGGGGCATCTGGGTGTCTCAGTTGGAAAGCATCTGACTCTTGGATTAGGCTCAGGTTGTGGTCTGACGGCTTGTGGGATGGAGCCCTGTGTTGGGCTCCACGCTCAGACTGGAGTCTGCTTGGATCGTCTCCCTGTGCCCCTTCACCTCACACTTACTCTAAAATAAATAAATCAGTCTTGAGAAAGAAGAATTTCACACCCATATGTCATTTCACACGGTGATTTTCCATCACTCTACACACACCAGCTCGCTGCAGGGCAGGAAGGCAAAGATGATTCCTGCTCTCCTGGAAGGCGAGGCTGAGATCCAGAAAAGTTCTGCTTCCAGCCAGACCAGGGGCCCAGGCCTGAGGTCTGAGCCAACAACAGGAGGCTCCCTTGTCCCCAGGGACCCTCCCCCTTGAGCCCTCCTGGCACGTGCAGGGCAGAAGTGAGGCTCTGCTCTGGGGTCTTCGCCTTTCCAAGAACCCTAACCTGCTTCCTACCGCATCCTGTCCCCCCAGCAAGAGCTGGCAGCCTCTCTCCTTCTGCTGATGTGGGCAGATAAGCATTCCGATCTGCACTTCCCGCGCCCACCAGGCCTTTGGATGCTGCTTTGGAAATGCCTTTCCCAGGCTCAGCCCTAGCCTGGAGCCATGGGCTGGCCCAGGTCGGATGGCAGGTGAGGGGCTCCCCTGGACCCGGGAGCAGTGCATGTGTGCGGCCCTCCTGAGGCTGGGCCAAGCCTTCGCCTGCCCTCTCCTTCAAGTCCACGCAGATCAGGAGGCAGGCACTCATCCTAGGCCTGTTTTAGCAAGAAGGGGAGTATCTGCCAAAGGTTATTGACTGGCACAGCTAGGATTTGAATCCAGCTCTGAATCCAGAGTCCAAGTGTGTAAAAGCTACCCTGTACCTTCCTGCCGATTGCTAGAATCTCTCAACCCCCAGATGTAGTGTTTTCTCGCCCTCACTCCTCACTCTGTCTCTGTTGAGGAGTGGCTGGTGGAAAGAGCATTTCCAAGAACATACACATCTGCCAAATCTTCTCCGGCTTGTCCAATGGCTCCAGGGGGTGGACAGGTGCCTTTGGGAAGGCTCCTTGCCTAGCAGTTACTGTCAGAGCCCGACATGGGTGAAGCGATTATTATCCCCATTGTGGGAATGATGACGACACCCAAAAGAGAACACAAAAAGTCTGCATGTTTAGGTCTTGCGCTATGAGGGGCGTCAGTCACCATCATGTGCGTTCAGCAGAGACTCAAAGGCAGGCAGGGGACCGGGAACGCTTCATGGGGGGAAGCAAGGAGAGCTTTATTGTGCCCTGGGTGGAGGCTGTCACCACGGGAAGCGGGAGCAGGCTCCCAGAAGTGGGGCATCCTTTGTGTTTTGTTAGGGGAGCATATTTGACTTTCTCCGGTTGGCCCTAAATTAGAAGCGAGGACCCAAGTTAGGAAAGCTGGCACTCACTGACCGAGTTCTGACCATTCTGGGCTGATGGTACAGAAGTTGTGGTTCATTCTCTTGCCGTGTATGTTGGGGCCATTGCCTGTGTAGGGGAGGAAAAGCTTTTTCCCTACCCTCTCAGGTTCTTGTATATTAAAGCCATCAATGGGAGGGATTTTCCTATGTGTGTGGGATCCAACACAGCAGTAGCGGACTCCTGAACTGCTTATGGTCAAAAATGGACACCGCTAACTTTGGAGGAATAAGGAAAGGGAAGAAACAGCTTCGATGGGCTTCTTTTTCTGTGGGGAAAACAAATAGGTTTCTTTAGGAACGACAAAGGAGTTTTTAGGAGAACAGGCAGGAGAGAATTTGCGATAATGTTTGCTTTAACAGGTATGAATGGTCTTCCTGTCTTCTTCAGGGCTGTATGTCCCCAGGGAGGGGATATATGACAGCCTCATTTCTCAGAAGTTGCTGCTTTTCGTCAACTAAGGGAAGCTCCAAAGAGGCTTTGTTCTGCCTCTGTTGAATCTCAAATGTCTTAACTTAGAATAATCGTTATGCCAACTTGGGGGGCGGGTCCTGAATGGGTCCCCACATCTGTTTGTCATACAAGCTCTCACCATTTCCAGGATAGAGAAATTGAGGCCTTTTGCAAGCGCTCCTTAGTAGGAGGCAAGGCTGTTCAAGGTGGGGAGAAGTTGGGGGGCGGATTTTGTAAATATGATGTCGCAGAAGAAAGTCCTACCCACCCACCCACAGGAATCGTCCCGATGCTGGGAAAGCATGACACGGTTCCTAATTTTGAGTTGTTCACACTCTGGTGAGGGGAGACAGAATCATAAAGAATTAATTTTTTAAAAGATTTTATTTATTTATTTGACAAACAGAGATCACAAGTAGGCAGAGAGGCAGGCAGAGAGAAAGGGGGAAGCAGGCTCCTGGCCGAGCAGAGAACCCAAGGCGGGGCTCCATCCCAGGATGCTGGGATCATGATCTGAGCCGAAGGCAGAGGCTTTAACCCACTGAGCCATCCAGGTGCCCCCAGAATCATGAAGAATTATTGATGTTACGTTAAAAACTCCAGTTATTCCTTTTGTAAAATATCCGCCTATCCATCCATGCCTAGAACAGAATGTTGCGGTGATAAACACTTGCACCGCGTGCGAGATGAGAGCAACGTTGTTTCCTCCCGTTTATTACCTGCTGGAGTTTCCAGATTGTCTGTACCTGCAGAATTTATTGGGGGGGTGGTGGTGGCAGATTTTAAAAAACCCCTGTTTCCTTATCGCTGAAAAGGCTGGTTGGTTCCCGGGCCCTTGCGCAGCTTTCCTAACTGATTCTTCCTGCCCACCGCCCGCCACTGCCCTGGGCGGCCGGGCCCCTGCAGGGCCACTTCACAAACCCAGGACGCCAGGCTCTCTCAGGCCTCTGGTCCTCGTTCACCTTGAATTCTGTCTGGAGCATTTTCCTCCTTTGCTTGGGAATTTCCCCCTTTACTCCCCCAAACCCGGTTTAAACGTCTTCACTTCTGAATCTCACAGCACCATCCGTCTGCTCGCACAATTCTGCGAGCTCTTCCCGGGTCCCTCAAAAAAAAAAAAAAAAAAAAGTGCTGTAAGAAGGATGTGCAATATCCCACCCCCCCAGAGGCACCATGATTTGTTCTCTCAGGTCGTGGTAGGTAGGTGCGTTGTTTCCAACTTTTGTATGTAAGTGATGCTGTGATAAACCCTCTGGATTCGCAATCTTTGACCACGTCTCTGCTTCTTTACAATAGATTTCTAGGATCCCCGGGTCATAGAGGAAGAACATTTTTTAAAGGATTTATTTAGGGGCACCTGGGTGGCTCAATGGGTTAAAGCCTCTGACTTTGGCTCATGTCATGACCTCAGGGTCCTGGGATTGAGCCCCGCATCGGGCTCTCTGTTTGGCAGGAGCTTGCTTCCCCCTCTCTCTCTGTCTGCCTCTCTGCCTACTTGTGATCTCTGTCTGTCAAATAAATAAATAAATAAATAAATAAATAAATAAATAAATAAATGATTTGTTTATTTATTTATTTAGAGCGACTGCAAATGCACAAGCAGGGAGGGGGGGTGGGTAGAGGGGGAGGGACAGAGGGAGCGGGAGAACGAGACCCTCAAGTCAGCTCCACACCCGGGGCAGGCTGGGTGCGGGGCTTTATCTCCTGGTCCTGAGATCATGACCTGAGCCGAAACCACGAGTCCGCCACTTAACCAACTGCGCCATGCAGGCGTCCCCTAGGAAGGACACTTGTTAAGGCTCTTCCTACATATCTCAGAATTGCTTTCCAAACAGATTGTGCAACTTCTTCTCAGGCCCCGGTGTGTAGGTGTACATGTCCCACCCCGAGTGGATGCTGTCATTTCAAAACCATATGTTGGTCTCATCGCTGAAGATGCCACTTCAAGTGGTTTGATTTGCGTTTGACTCTTCGTGAGATTATATCTTTAAAAATTGGCTTACTTTAAAAATTCAATTATATAGCATAATGGTTCCAGGCTTCAGAGTCCAAGAGAGGCTCAGCTCTTGGCTCTGTTGATTAGAACCGGGGGACCTGGGGGAAATTCTGGCCTCCTTGTGCATTAACAAACCAGGGGTCAGGTGGGCCCACTTCATGGAGCCCTTGTGAGGACCGAATCAACACGTACATGCAAAACACTCAGCTTGGTGTCTAGGGCCAGGGTCCTCCAGAAACATGACCTGTGTGATCAGCATTTTTGGAATTCTGCAAATTGTATGCTTTTTGACTGTGGATTTTTGTTTGTTTGTTTGGTTTTGGTGGAGTGTGTTTTTCATACTCATTGGTAAGAGTTCTGCTGTATATCAAGAAGTTCAACCCTTTTTTTGTCATATTTATGCTGATATATTTGCAAAATTTTCCACTTATTTTGACCTTGTATCATTTCTACCCCCATGACATTTTCCTTCTATGTAGAAAAACATACTCGTGTCTTTGTTGAGTCCTTCCATGAATTCTATGCCAATAATTCCTTCCCGGAACCGAGAGCCATGAAATAGTTTCTCTCCCTTTTTGGAGGGAAATCCCTGTGATTCTTTTGTGTTCTCTCTTACATCCCCGGGCAGACTATTTTGGTCTCAGTTACTGGAGAGGATCACACTGGACCCTTTCACAGAACCTTTTGGGGAATAATTTTTTATGGACCTAAAAGCAGAAGGCGACGTGATTAGCTATGTTTTCAACAGCTTGCTGGCTCCCGTGCCGCAGGAGAGACCACAGCGATCTTAAACATAGCCAACTGGTACTCAGTCCTTCCTGTGGCCCGGGCTCTGCTCTGGGCCTTTGCACACCCTAAATCCCTCGAGCTCATGACCACCCAGAGACATGAGCTGGAGTTTAAGGAACTTACCCACAGTCAGAGCCAGGAATGGAGTCCAGAAGAAGGAGTGATAGACCCAAGGAGATGCGTTTTTCCAAAGTGATGGTCTCGATGAAAAGCAGTGCGGTCAACCTAGACAGTAGCATAAGGAGGAGAGGTCAGGGCAGATGAGCGGATCTGGGACCTGACGACACCGGACGACCCGCTGCCTGTTGGGGCACCGTTAGGAGGAGGGAAGTTGAGAATCCCATCCAAGTGCGCAAGACCCTCGAAGACGGCACGCACCACAAATGCCTCCTTCCTGCGTCCCCACGGTTCTGGCACACTCGGCTCCCAGCACTGAGACACCAGCAGTCTTCACCTTCCCAAACGGCCCAGACGCAGCAGGCACTGGTGGGAGCGGGAAGGCTCTTGTTTCTCTCTCACCCAGACCCGTCACACCTTTGTCCCCCACCCCGTCACCCTCTGCTTGCACAATGCCTGGCTCTGGCCTTGGGCTCCCGCACAGGGAGTGTCTGCGTGGCACAGCTGGTCGTGCCTGACCTCCCGGTCACTTCCACATTAGCTCGTGTTCCCCACACTAGAGGCCACTGGCCGGGCCCCTTCCGAGGACGGCCTGGGTCCCTGTGGTTGACCAGCTGCCCAAGCCAGACTGGCCGTGACCATGTCCATCGTGAATGGGTGTGACGTGCCCGCCGTCGGTGCCCCTTGACCCTCTGAGCAGAATAATGAGGCCCATTGCTCTGCGATGTGCAAAGGCTGGGCCGAGGGCAGAGCTCTAGGACTTGCGCCGCGGTGAGCATGGCCACAGCCCCCTTCGGAGTCCCAATAGCAGGAGCTCAGAATCCAAAAGCAAATTAGAAACCACCCATATCTCACCTTGTCCCAACAGCTCACGTAGTGACTCTGGCGTCAGCCGCAGTGACTTTGGGGAGCCCCTCTCTGCTCGGACAAACAAGCTTCTCCATCCCGTTCTTCCTCCTCTCTGTGTTGGGCCACAGAAGCTCGCGGTTCCGGGGATAGGGGAAGGGCCACCGGGGCTGTGCACCTGCAGGGCTGGGTGGGCGCCGGGCCTCTAACACACGCTCGAGAAACACTTGTTTCCTAGAGCAGTTTGCCGCCTCCTCCGGGGACAGCCTGGAGGACAGGACCCCGTGCAGACTGGGGTCAGTAAGGAGCCCCACCAGCCGGCCCCGGTCTCTGCCAGCAGCTTGTCCTTGCATGTTCAGGTGTCGTCTGCACCAAAGATCTTAACCCCAGTAGACTTGCTACAGCAGGGGTCTGAGCAGAAAGTCTGCGGTCACAGTATGTTCGCACCGTCTAAGTGTGGCCGTCCTGTGACATGAAGATCGTGCTCTCGGCCCTGGGCAGCTGTTCCTTTTCTGGCTCCTCATCCCGGCAACCTCACCGCGTCCCCGAGCCGGCAGAGAAGCTGCCAGAAGGTTCCTCTGCCCCAGACAGTGGGCCTCCCTGACCTGCCTCCTCTGCTGCCCTGGAGCCCAGGGCCTGTCCTGTTAGCCTGTCTTAGCGGATTGTGTACCCACGATCGCTCTCAAACCTCAGGCATGCCACTCCTCTTGCATTTCCTGTTCAGGGAGACACCTGTGTTCCGTGACATCAGTTTACTTATCTGTCAACAAAGCCGTGTGTCTCTGCTATTCCGCCCTCCTCCCTCCCTGCCCCGTGCGCCACCCAGCCTGGGTGCTGGGAGCGTGGCCTGCCCTGGGGAGAACCGCAGGGAATGAACCGGGGCCGTGCGAGGAAAACCAGGTCAGCACATTTGTGAGCTTGCGTCAGTCCCCGCGCAGCCAAGACGGAAGGCCGTGGAGATTCGTGGGGGCTCCTCGCCTGTTGGGTCTGACGTCGAAAGCCCTGTGTCCCTGGGAGGCCGTCTCTAGGGACGGAGTCGGGGGGTCCCCCTCGAGTCGGAGCGTCTTCCTCCAGATTTTCAGCTGCCGCTCATCAGAGCAGAGTCTCCCCCCCCCCACCCCCCGCCCCGTTCCTGTCTCGGCTCCGGAAGCACCATGGCTAGACAGCATGGCAGGAGAGATGCTCTGCCTTCCCTCCTTCTCCAGAAAGTCAGAGATGCAGTGACTCTCCCGTCCTCTTCTCGACGCACCCATCCCCCGTGTCAGAGCAGCCCCCACCGCGTACCCTCCTGGGACCCAGTCCCGGCAACGTCACACAGCAGCAGCGAGCCTCAGCGAAGGCCTCCGAGCCTCCGTCAGTGAGCTGGGGTCGGTGCGCGCCCAGGGCCGTGTCACCGAGTGGAGGGACGCTTTGCCAACTCCACAGACGCGGGCTGCGGCACGGGGAAGCTCCGGGTCCCCGAGCGCGTTGCAGCAACAGGACCTGCCATTTCAGCACCTTTGGCTGGCCCCTGGGTGATGCCCAGGAAGGTGTGGGGACTCGTTGGGCTGGTCCCCAGGAAGCTGACCGTGTTTGCCTTGGATCGCTGGGCTGGTCCGCAGCCTGCTGGCGCCACACCCCATGTGTCAGCCTCCGGAGGCACGCCGGACTTTCCTACCATGCTTCCTGTTTTCACTACCAAGTGGTGCTGGGCCACGGCGGTGCCCGGAGAAGACCCCCCCCCCACCAAGAACCTGCCTTGTGGGAAGGTACCTTCAATGCGCCCCGGGGGGCTTGTGCCATCCCTCTAGCACCGTCTCCCCATGCTCTGTGTGTTATATCATTTCCTTCTCCCCAAACCCCACTGATGGGGTCAGAACTCATTCAGCAAATATTTGCTGAGTACCCGCTCCCTGCAAAGGGTTGCTGGATGCACCGGGGACACATCAGGGAGCAGAGCACACGGAAGTCCCGTGCCTGTGAACCTCACATCCTAGCTAGGGAGACAGACCGCCCAGAAAACAGGAGACATGCATAGAGAAGGGGCTAGGAGGAGCTCAGTGTGGCTGTGTTGAGCAGAGACGTGATGGGGGTAGACAGCAGGCCCGGGGGAGGGGCGTTATCCCCACTTTACAGGTGAGGAAACCGAGGCGCAGATGGATGGAACAGCTTGGTCAAGGTCTTGAGGCTCACAATGCAGCAAAGGCTGACCTTGAGCTCTGAAATCGGAGACTGTTCTCTAAATGGGCCGTCTCAAGCCTTTTCCCATAAAGGGCTAGGGTGTAAATATTTTAGGGTTTGTAGGGAGCATAGGGACTCTGCTGTCTAGTCTTCCTCTTTTTTTTTTTTTTTGTTACAGTCCTGAAAGTGTGTAAAAATCATTCTTACCTCTCTGTGGCACAAACACAGGGGCCGGGGGATGGCTCTTGGACCCCAGCTCTGAGCCACGAGCCTTGGGCACTTTCCCAATAAAGCTCAATGTTCTCAAAGCCCCACACAACCCTGGCGGATGGACGCGCTCTCATTTCACAGACAAGAAAATCAAGGCTGGGAAAAGTGAGATCGTTTGGCCGTGATTGAAGAGGCAGAATCATGCCCTTCTGTAGGGCTGACGAGATTCAGGCACGTTTTTCCTTCTGCCCTAAGCGTCTCACTTTGGACAGTGGTTTAAACCCCTGCTCTAAAAGGCAACTTTCACGACTCCGGAAACAATTAAACGTAGATTGCTAAATGGTCGGTAATCCAACCCGGGCATAAAGCCGAAAGAATCGGAAGCAGGGTCTCCCAGAGCTGTCCGCACACCCGTGTCCAGAGCAGCGTCGTTCGCAAGACCTGCAGAAAGGAAGGAACCGAGTGTCCCTCGAGGGACGCAAAACCCGGAGCCTTCGGGCCAGGGAGTCGCCCTCAGCCTTAGAAACGAAGGACATTCGGACACCTGCCGCAGCAAGGTTGAACCTCGAGGAGGTGGCGCTCGGTGACGCCAGCCAGACACAAAGGGACCCATAGTGTGTGACTCCGCTAACATGAGGTAACTAGAGGAGTCGGATCTGCAGAGACAGAAGGCAGGACAGGGTGACGGGCGCGGCGGGAGGGCGTGGGGAGTTAGTGTTTAAAGGGGCCACGATGACTGGGGGACCCGGAAGATAAGGGACTTGGGACACAGACACACAGGGAGGAGGACAGTGTAAGAGTCACCGAAGAGCAGGCCACGTGAAGATGGAGGCAGGGAGCGTGGTGAGCCGTCGACAAGCCGAGGATCGCCGAGGACGGCCGGCAGCCACCCAAAGCTAGTAGAGAAGCACAGAAGCGTCCTCCCCCAGAGACTTAAAAAGGAGTAGGGCCTCGCCAGCCCCCGGATTACAGACACCCAGCCTCCAGAACTGTGAAATATTACATTTCTGTTGTTTAAGCCACTAAATGTATATGATTTGTTAGGACAGCCCCACGAACTCCTGCAGAAGGTAAACAGCTCAGCTCGGATTTCTCAGCATGGGACCCACAGTCAGACGTGGTCTTGTAGTCTGAGCAGAGGGATGTCCCTTCTGCGTTCTCCCCTAGGGCAGCAGGAACCCCAGGGACCCTCTAGGGACCCTGCTGCCGGAGACTCCCCCATCCAGTGTCCAAAGGAGGCACATTGGAGTGTCTGAGCAGGACAAGAAATGACAAGCAGGAAACCCATTGTCTGGCTGGAGAAAGCTTCCAAGCTCGTTTGCTGCTTTAAACACCAGGGTTTGGGTTCCACCCAGAGAAAAAACAAGAAGACTCTGAAGAAGACAGTGAGGAGAAGAAGACAGTGTTGGAGGGACAGTTTCCATTTCTGCCACTGCCCGTGTTGCTAGTAGGACATGTCGGGACCCCACCCTTGTTAACTGGTGGCTGGCGGCATAACCGTAAATCCACTCATACTAGGCTCTAAATGTGCCAAAAGCCAGAGATGATTCCTCCTTGGTACATGTGCCCGTGCTCACGGCCACCACCATTGGTGCCGCTGGACACAGCAAAGAGGGGACTCTCAGACCACCTATGGTGCCTACCTCAAGGTCCACACCACGGGGCTTGAGCTCCTAAAACCAACTCAGAGGATACACTCGGGTGTGCTTACACTGATTTTCTCCAGAGGGGAGAGTACACAACTTTCACCAGATTATGATTCCTTCCTTTTAAAATTTAATTGTCTGAAAATTCAAATCGTGTTGCAAAGCTCGTGATAAACAGTGGTTGTCAGGACGCACCTTCCCACCTCCCATTCCCGCCCACCTTGAGTCTTGCTTTTCAAGTCTTTTAACAGTTGTTTTTTAAATCTTTACCTCTGCATTTTTAACTCACATACCTTATGATTTCTTGGTTTTTCAGTTTGGCCACCACTCCACACACACGCTTAACCTCTTTCACGCGGCCCACCATCTCCATACTTTAGTTATATTGCAATCTTCAGCCACAACAACAATTAGCACTGACATTACAATGACTCCATAAATACTCTTCCAAGTCGGCCAGTTAGGACACTCAGACGGCCTTTTCTTTCTGACGCAACTTTTTGGGTTTTCCTGGACTTGGTTGTTGCTTCACTTTTTTTTTGCATATCCTTCATTTTTTATATACAACTTCCCAACTACTCCCCCAAATTATTTGATAAAGCTGAAAAGCTCCTCTCAGCAAAGTCACACTGATCAGGTAATCATTCATTTTTACTTTGTTTTGTTGTTGTTGTTGTTGTTGTTTTCATGATGATATCCCTTCTGGAGATCTCTGCCCTCCTGTATGTATCTGGACTGGTTGATCTCTTGGCTTGTGACACAGCTCTGCCCTCCTGAGAACTCCCTTCAACTTCAGTGAGAACCTCTTTTTAGCTTTCCATGTTAGCTATTGTGTGTCCTGTAACCTTTGTCTTTTCTTTTTCTGGATTTACTTTCTTGCTCAAGTAGAACATCTTCCAGGAGCCTCCTAAAAAAAACAAAAAAAACAAAAACAAAAAAAAAAAAACATGCCTGCAAGGTACGACTTGTAAATCTCAACTATCTTTGAACATCTTTCTTTGATTGCTTGTATTAATAAAAAATTCCAGGTGAAACATTTCTTAGTTAGAATTTAGCAGACATTGCTCCATTATCTTCTGCTTTCCAGTATTGCTATCGAGAAATTCTGATCTTCTGAATATTCTATTATTTCTGTCCTATAAATATTTATGGTCCTTCTTCCTAAATCCACAGCATTTTGATCTTTCAAAATGACGTGGGGTTTTTTTTTTTTGCATTTATTGTTTAGAAACTTAGTTAGCTCTTTCGATCAGGAAACTTGATGTCCTACCGTTCTGGGACTGTACAGTTCTCGTATTGCTCCCTTGATGATTTTCTTTTCTTTTTGCTCTTTCTTGAGGCACCAGGTTTAGAGCATGTCTGGTTTAATTTCCCTGAGCTCTCTGCAGGGGCAGTTGGGTTGTTGTCTGGTTCTGTGCAGCAAGGGAGAAGATCTTAGGGTCTAAATGTTTCTTACAGCATATTCTCAGCACTTGATTTCTATAGTATTCACCCAACTCCTCACTTCCACTTTCAAAGATGCCTGGTGTCTCCAATTTCACAGCCATTCCGGAGATCTGCAGTGCAGATCTCACTGACCTTGTACAGGTCAGTGAGCATCAATTCCGCTTCGGTTTTCACGGGTCTGCTGTGCTAGCTCATCATCTATGGATCACATGTGGCTGCATGTAACAGAATTCCATCCAATGGCTCAAACAGCATTTTGATTCTCTTACCAGAACGAAGCAATCCGTGGCTATGACAGCAGCCTCCTGAGGTTAGCACGGTCTTCTATCTTTCTGCTCTACCATGCTTCTCAGGTGACTCCCATCCTCAGAGCCGTTTCATGGCCACAGATAGCCCCTCCACCCCAGCTGCATGTGCACATTCCAAGTCAGGAGAAAGAGAGAAAAGGAACAAAGTAAAGAAGAACGAATGGCCCCAATGTCAGGAACGGGGTTTTCCTGGGGTCCCCAGCAGACTTCTGTATACAGAGTCACACGGCCATCTTTAGGCACAACGGACGCTGAGAAACAAGTTAATTGGAACACGACTGCCAGCACTGATGTTGGGATTCTGTCTGCAAGGAGGAAGAGAGAAAGGGTTTGAGGAGGCCACTAGCATTGTCCGCCACAGGCCGACTATGGGAATTTTCATGAGCAGCCCTCCCCTCGTGCCTCCTCTCCCTTCCCTTTGTTCTGGCGAGTTGACCTCTTACTCTTCCAGTGCCAGTGTTTTAGAGGATTTCTTCGGCAGGATCAAAAAATCAAAGTACATATTCAATCTACGATGTTTAACCTGATGCCCCAGGGAAGGTCAAGGCCCATGGAGCTAATTTGTTTCCTTGTAAGTCGGGATACTTCTTCTTTTGTGTTGAGTAGAAAGAACAATCTCACTCAGTCACTTTGATTTATAACTTTTTTTAAAAGATATTATTTATTTGAGAGAGAGAGAGAGAGAGCACCAGCAGGGGGAGGGGCAGAGGCAGAGGGAGAAGCAGGCTCCTCGCTGAGCAGGGAGCCTGACATAGGGCTCCATCCTGGGACGCCGAGATCATGACCTGGGCCGAAGGCAGATGCCTCCCGCACTGAGCCTCCCCGGGCTCCCCCTCCTCTTCATTTTTAAAGTGAAGACACTGGGTGAGGAAAGCATTTCCCACGGGAAACTCTGGCAAGAAAACAAAAAGCGAAACAAGCATGGCAGAAAAAGATGAACGGACGGCAAAGAAGCCCACGAAAAGATACTTGATCATTAATCATTAGAGAAATTCAAATAAAACCACAGTGAGATACTATTACATACCCACAAGAGTGACTAAAATGATAATAATAACAGGAATAATAATCGCACAAAACCAAGTGCCCGTGAGGAGGCAGAGCAGAGGAATAAATTGCTGATGACGATGCAGAACGGCACAGCCCTGGGGGAATCAGGTGGGCAGTTTCTTATGAAGTTAAACATATATTGGACCAAATGACCCAGAAATCCTAATCCTAGGTATCTACCCGAGAAATACAAACTAATGTTTACCCCGAAACCTGTAGCCACGTGCTTACGGCAGCTCTACTCACCCCCAAACTGCTGACGACCCTTATCCGCCTCACTTGATCGCTGAGCAGACTCCGGCGACCGACGACGGGTGACACTCAGCAGAAAGGAAGGAGCTACGGATACAGCCACGGCACGGAGGACGCTCGGACCCGCGGCTGAATGACAGGCCAGACGCTACGGGCTCCGCTGAGACGCCCTTCTGGGAAGGGCAACACGGTTGAGCCTGGGAACCAGTCTGTGGTTGCGGGGGCCGCGGTGCGAGGGGGGCCGCGGTGCGAGGGGGAGACTGACAGGGGCGCCCTGGGGGTTGAGAGCTGCACTCTGTGTCTCCATTAGGAGAGCGGTTCTACAGCACGTGCCTCCGTCAAAACTCAGAACCCAAGTCGTCGTCTTTTTTTTTTTTTTTTAAGATTTTATTTATTTATTTGACAGACCGAGATCACAAGTAGGCAGAGAGGCAGGCCGGGGGGTTGGGGAGACGGCTCCCCACTGAGCAGAGAGCCGGATGCAATGCGGGGCTCGATCCCACATCCCTGAGATCATGACCTGAGCCGAAGGCAGAGGCTTAACCCGCTGAGCCACCCAGGCGCCCCAAGTGGAGTCTTCTTGTATGTGAATTAGTCTCCGTAAACCTGACTTGTAAACATCAGTTAAAGTCAGAAACACCTGGGAAATGCTGCACCTGGATCCCTGCTCATTGAGTCCCTGAGCACCTGAGCACAGCCAAGGCACTGAGAAGTCCTGCTGCCAAGGCACTGAGAAATCCTGCCAACCATTTAACCAAGAGGATTTGTTCTCCAAATCCTTTTCCAAGTGACAGGCTTTAATGAGCCTCAGGATGATGTGGAGCCCCTCGGTGAGCTCGTCGGTGACCTTGGGTCGGTGTGGGCTCATGGCCTCCCTGCAGGGGACTCAGGCTTAGCATCTAGGTTTCTTTGAGGATAGCCAGCTCCTCCACGCTTTTATGCACGGCCTTCCCTCCTGCCCCACAGACCAAGCAGCAGGGCGGGCTGCTGGGAGAGGGAGGTTCCCCCAAGGGGAGGAATGCTGAGGCCAGGCCTGGGGACAGCACATGCCCCTCCCTCGGGGCCTGCTGCCGGCCAGGGGACTGTGGCCACCATCACAAAGGTGAACGCTGCTTGGCCGCTCATGCCTGGGCTCAGCACTGGGCAGCCGTTGCACAAGACCCGTTGAAGGAGGCGCGGCCGTCATCTCTGAGCGCGGTGAGATGCGGCGAAGCCCGGACTCCCGAGTGCCCCCGGCCTTCAGACCCCCTCGGAGGTCAAAGCCCAGCACCAGACAGGCCAGAACCATCTTTCCCCAGGTTTGGGCCATCTTCCCTGTGCGATCAGAGCAGGACCGGGTCCAAACTGCCGTGTCCTCTCCCAATTTCGACAGCCGTCCAGGTGCTGCCCAAGGACACTGATGGAGATGACTCAGCGGGCAGCGGGCAGCGGGCAGCGGGGAGCGGGGAGCGCTCACACGGAGCTGCAGGAGACGGCGCCAGCGCTAGTGTGGGTGCTCCTTCCTCACTGGAGGGCTTCCAGGAGGAGGCCCCGCCCCCCCCACACCCCTACACAAAGCTTGCCCCGCCCCTGCCCCCCCTGCCCGCCCTCCTGCTGGCCAGTCCAAGTGCTAAAAATAGTCTCACCTGCGGCCAGAATCAATACCATCATATTTTCCACGGCAGGCATGAGCTTGGCGGACAATGGAGACGATTGTGCTGTTCCCGCCTCCCCCACGCAGCTTCCCAGGGCAGAGGGAAGCTTTCAAAATGGGATGGTGGGCACTGGACCCACACGGTGGCTCCCAGAGCAGGGTTGGGTGAGACTGTGGTTGCAACCAAGTCCTGGGAGAGGAGGTAACCCACTGCCTTTTTTCTGTTGTTTTTTTAATGCCCTAACATTTACAGGCACAGGTTTGTTGTTTCAGAGCAAAGCAAGCCAGCCGGCGACCATACCGATAAAATAAGGGTCTAAATTTGATCTCCAAAGAGGTTCTTTATTTTGTAAGACAGGCTCTTAGCAAGCAAACCTTTTGCGTCGTGAAAATATTCTCAGAATGTTGATGGACACAGAACTATTTAACAAACTGGACCACATCGTCGGGTGCACACGACTCCTCGTTCGAGGTGGCCTTGGAAGGGACACTTCCTTTCCCCACACTGGGCGGATCCATCCCATGTTCGCGCACTGGGCTGCTCAATGAGGCATCAGCAAACCGCGGACACTGATTCTCCCACAGCTCTGGAGACGGCAGTTTAGGATCTGGGCATCTGCGGGTCCCGGTCTCTCTGAAGTCTTCTGGGGAGGGACCCTTCCTTGCCTCCTCCAGCTTCTGGGGGTTCCAGCCATCCTTGGCGCTGGGGACTGGGAGGCGCATGACGTGGGCCACGTGGCGGTCTCCGCCCAGCGCCCGTACAGCACAGCGCAGGGCCAGTTGCGCACGCAGGGCGGTCCTTGCCACAAAGCAGCAGACTGAGCCTTGAGCTGGTTCTGTGTGTCCCGTCAACTCCCTGCCAGGACCCGCAGAGGGGATGCTCCAGAGGAATGCGGGTGTGCGTGTGCGCGTGTGCGCATGTGCTCTGCGTGCGGGTGTGCATGTGTGTGCTCTGTGTGCTCACATGTGTGTGCCCTACATGTGTGCTCGAGTGTGGGTGCTGTGTGTGTGCACGTGTGCGTGTGCTCTGTGTGATCACGTGTGTGTGCCCTACATGTGTGCAATGTGCGTGTGCTCTGTGTGTGTGTGTGCGCGCTGTGCGGTCACATGTGTGTGCTCTATATGTGGGCATGCATGTGTGTGTTCTGTGTGTGTCCTACATGTGTGCATGTGTGTGTGTGCTCTGTGTGTGCATGTGTGTGTGTGTGATCACTTGTAGGTGCTCCAGATGTGCACGTGCATGTGTGCATGTGCTTTGTGCACACACACATGTGTGTGTGTGCTCAGGTGTCTGTGTTCTGCATGTGTGCACACGCATGTGTGTGTGTGCTCTCACTGTGTGCACATGCGTGCATTGTGCTCTGTGTGTGCACACATGTGTGCGTGCACTCTACATGTGCATGAGTGTGTCTCCCTGGGGACGCTGGTGGCTGGCCTGCCTCTCCACCTCAGGCAGCCAGATTTATGGGGGGAAAAGGATGCCTTGTGGAACTTTAGTTTAAATATAAACATTTAACAGGATATACTTACGCTGAAATATTATTTGCTCTTTATCTAGAATTCACATACACCTGGAAGTCCTAAATTTTATCTCGCAGTCTTAAAGCTGCTGCTTGCCCTCGTGGCTCTCCGGTCGCTGGGCTGCCGACCCCTCCCCCTGAAACACAGCAGGTGTAGACAGGCTTCGGATTCCCCCCGGGGGCCCCGGCCAGAAGCACACAGAACATTAACAGCCCTTCCCTCCAGTTAGTGGCTCGCAGATCATTTTCATGTCCTAGTTTACACTCTTCTATAGTGTCTAACTTTTTCCTACCAAAGTCCACCTCATAGAAAGTATGTCAGTGATTCCAGTGACAACTGCTCCCTCCTCCTTGGCTCCGGAGTCCCAAAGGGCAGCTTGTGTGGGCTTGGGGGCGGGGAGAGTGGACTTTGGACGCCGTGGGTCCCAGGGCCCCATGAATGATTAACCCTTGTATTGGGGGGAGGGAGCCATAGCACCCCCACCCCCCGCCCTGGTTCTGTCGGTTCACACCTTTCCAAGGGTTAAGGCACTGGCAGTCGCACGGCGGTCAAGGTCACCCAGGACAGACGCAAACCTGGCACCTGACTGTGTGCGTGGCCAGAAGCCACCCGGCCACTCTGGGGTCCCCTCCAGGACTCTCCACAGGAAGGGTCTGGCCCAGCTTCTCTAGGCCCTGCACCCCTCGTGGTGACACGTGTGATTTCCTAGTGGGACGCTGAGCGACACTCAAGGGGAAAAAACTGGACAGAAATACACTGAACCCTCAACAGCCCATCTTTCTGGCTCCTGGGCTTGGAGGCCTCTTTCAGTTTCTTATTTATACTTTCCAATTTTCTCCAGCCAACGTCTGTGCCTCCTGCGCCCTCGCCTTCCTGCCTTGCAGTGACTCCCCCTGCCCCCAGAGCAGACGGATCATTCTGGCTCCTAGAGAGAGAGTGAATATGTGGGTGTGTGCACATGAGTGTGTGTGGTGGGGTGGGGGTGGGGGGACACGGGACTTTCACTGCAGAGACTGGAGGCTTCAGGAAGCCCCCAACCCTGCATCTGTTCTTTAAAGTTCTTGAATGTCTAGCAGAGGCTCTGTGACTGGCTGGCCAGTGAGCCGGAAGGCAAAGGTGCTGAGGGCTTCTAGAAAAGGTAACAAAGAGCTATGAGAAGAGAAGCCCATTGGCTGCCAACGCCTCCTTCCTGCAGTAGATGTCGTCCTGCAAGGTGTGATGCCTGGAGTCCCTGCAGCCATCTTGCCACTGTGGGGAAAACCAAGAAAATCTCAGACTCAATACCTTCCTTCCACAGTATCTGAGACAATGAACACTGCGGCTTCAGCCTCTGAGAGGAATTCTGTTATTCACAGCCCAAAGCAACCTAACCACGACACTGACCAGAGCCATCCTGCTGCTGGGCAAAGCCGGGAGGCCCGCTCTCTGCACTTGGTCATTCTGAGCAGAATTGGGCTGAGACCTGGCCTGACACCTTCCTACCACGGTGGTGGAAATGAAAACTTTGTGCCTGGAGATTTCCTTAAGGTCCTGGTTCTGCCAGGCACAACCTGTTGCTAGGGAGGGGCTACCTGGTGGCCGTGGAGACCAGGACACCTGCGGTGGAGACAGAGCTTTCAGTGGGGTTCAAGGTTCAGACCAGGGGCCCGGAGGGGAGGCAGATTCCCGAGACCTCTGTTTACCAGCCCAATCGTTATCATTCACCCTCCGTAGCCCAGCCGCCTTCCTGCTCTGCACCGGGTTTTTCTCTCTGGCTGAATGCACCAGGCAAAGTGACCGGGCGCCCCCGAGGGCAGAGTCAGGTGCTGGCTCAGCACCCCAAGACGTGCAGGGTGGGGCTCAGGGAGAAGCCTGTACCCCGTCTCAACCCCCCAGCCCCCTGCAGTAGGACCAGGGCAGCAGGGTCCACGGAGCACAGGTTCTGTTCCAGGCCCCTCCCCCCGCCAATCTCCGGGCAGCAGGCGCAGCAGGCGGGTGGGTGAGCAGAGATGCTCACGAATCCCCTCCGGGTACCCGGCTGCTCCCGCTAGCACAGACGCGGCCTCACACAATCTCTTCTTTCACCCAACACACATTTCTCAAGGCTCCTCCAAGTCCAGTGTCTCTGCTCTCCGACGGTGGACAGAGCAACGTCCCCCCACTACCCCCCACCCCGCCAGCCCCCGACAGGGGATGAGGACTTCTGGATTCCAGAGCCTGGGTAGGTTACTCTATATGGCAACAGGGGCTTTGCTGATGAGGGTCAGTTGAGAACGGCGAGCTGGGAGACCTGGGTTATCCAGGAGGGGCTGGTGTCCTCACGGGGTCGTCACGACAGGGATGCGGCAGAGACGGAACCCGCTCCAGTGATGGAATCGCTGGCTGGGAGCGCCCCGGAGGAGCCCGCAGAAGCCAGAAAAGGCAGGGAAAGGACCCTGCCTGGAGTGTCCAGAGGAACCCGCCCCACTGAAGCCTTGATCTTAACCCAGTGAGACCCAGTCCAGACCGACCCCAAGACGTCTAAGAGGACTTGCGCCCACCGCCGGCGCACTTCCCTCTGGCTCTCGCTCCTCCCGCTGATCCCCTGCCGTCCCTCCTGCTGGCTCCCGCCCTTCCTCCTGGCCCCTTCAGCCTCCCGGACTCACAGTCCTGGCTCTGAGTATGGACACCCCAGGTCTGACCTGCGAGCCCTGCTCTAACAGGCTGGGTTTCTAGCGGGGACTCGGAAGCCGGGGAAGGTAACTGGCTGAAGCCTGGAGGCTTCCATCCCTGCACCGGCGGACCAGTAAGGTCCCTAAGGCTTGCCTTCAAGGTCTAGGACAGGAAACCAGGCTCCAACCGCATGTGGAGAGGAGGCCTGCGCCCCTTGGGGTGCCTTTCTCCTCTGGCAAAGCCTCGCGAGTGTAGACTGAAAGTGTAGACTGAAAGTCACCTATTCTCTGCAAACACCCCACCCCAGTTGGGGAACCACACAGCAGACATTTCTTCTCCCTCAGTCTGTAGGCTGAGTGTCCGAAGTTACGGTGTCCTAACATCGCTTCTTCCCCTCCACATGATGTTTGCAAAGTTCATCCATGCTGCAGCGGCTGTCAGGGCTCCGATTCCTTTTTACGCCTGAATAATATTCCACAGTAGGGAGAGACCCCAGTGCGTGTATCGGTTGGTGACACTCGGGCTGTTCCCACTTCCTGCCTATTATGCATAAAGCTGTGGCCTCAGACGTTCCCAGACCGGTGTCATGTGGACTCTTCATTTCTCTTGCGTGCACGTCCAGGGGTGGATCTTCTGGGTCACATGGTAGAGCAGTAGTTACTGCTCTGCCCTGCGGTTGTCCAAGGCAGTGACCCGCCCCCGCTGGTATCCAAGCCCCCTTCCTCACCCCTGCCTGTGTTCTCTCCCTCTGACAGGTGCACTGTCATACCTCCTGTGGTTTTGACTTACGTTTCCCCTTACGACGAATGACGCTAAGCATTCCCTCGTGGGCTTTTGGGCCATCTTTATAACTTTTTTGGAGAAAGCAACAGTGATTTTGAAAAGGATCAGGTGGTCCTAGAGGCAGCAGGGTGTGGGACAACCTTTGGGGCTTTGGAGGCTGGAGTCCTGGGTTTGAACGGGTCCACCGAGCTGGCTGTGTGGTCGGGAGTCAAGCACGTCCCCCTCCGAGCTTCCTGGTGCGTAAACCAGAACAACACTAAGTTCCCGGGGGGTGGACAGGTTAAAGGTAACGTAGGTCTAGAATCTGGAGCTCAATAAATAGGTATTTATTATTTTGAAGCAGATGGGGGCCAAGGAGAAGATGGTGAGGGTGTTTGTGTCCTAAGTGTTCAGCTACGGCTCAATTTGCTTCCGAAAGATGCCGAGATCAGAGACCTTCATTGCTGTGTGACAGACCAGCACAGACCAGCACAGACCAGCACAGACCAGCAGCTCAGAATGGCCCTGCTTACTTGCACCCAGCTCTGCAGCCCAGCCTGGCTCCTCTCCCCTCCCCCCACCAAGTGGGGCACAGTTTGGCAATAGCCTCGCCCAGAGAACCCATCTCCAAGTTCACCCAGACCCTGGGGCTGCAGGACTGAGGTCCCCGTGTCCTTGCTGGACCCCCTGAGGGCCACTCTCGGCTCCTGGCGGCCGCCCATGTTCCGTGATGCCTGGGCCCTCCGTCTTCACTGCCAGCAGTGGGAACGCCCCCTCGTACTGATCCTTCTCACGCGTCAAGTCTCTGACTTCCCTTCTCCTGACCCCTGGACCCAGACTCAGAGCGCTCACGTGATTCCATCCGACCACTGGGTAATCCCCTGGTAGGTCCCACGGATTCGGGACCTTAGTTACACCTGCAAAGCCCCTCATGGCAGCACCGAGGTCAGTCCACTGTCGGCACAGCTGGAGAAGGTGTGTGCGCCCGCCCCAGGGGCCAGAAGCCACAGGGGCCACTTCAGAATTCTGTCCCGCACGCCTTCCACCCGGCCCACGTCCCGCAGATCCGTCCCGAGAACGTGCAGTGGGCTGGGCTCCCTCCTGCACCAGGCGCATCACAAGAAGGTAGAAAGGTAACTGCCGCGCCTGCCTACACTCCACGTCCGGTGTAGACAAGACACCACAAGGGGTCCAAACTCGATTCGCAAGAGGCTGGGTGTGCGCTTCGAGTTCCGGAGGGTTGGGATTTCAGGAAGCCTCACACACCCACGCGCCTGCACATGCACACGCACCACCTTCCCCGCCCTCCTCGTGCATGTGAAAGTTCATCATCCGAACGCCTACTCCAAGCAAGCTGCATGAAAGTCCCTGGCCCCAGCTCCCGCCCGGTGCACACCCTGGGCCGCCACCCTGTCCTTCTCTGCCTGGCCACCCACAAGCCCTGCCACTGAGTACATCCAGCTCCCGGGCACCTCCCGGGACGGAGAACACTCGTCCCCGGTGCGAGGTGCCCCCTTTGTGGGGTTCTCTGGTGCTTTGGGGGAGAGATGTCCCAGAAGACGCCCTTGCTGGATCCTTCCATGCTGACACGTGGGAAAGCATGATCAGGGGACAAACGCATCCTCCTACGGGGTCCGAGGTGGGGACACGCCTGGGTGTGGGCCGGGGAGGCTTCCTGGAGAAAGTGGCCGTGCCGGTCCAGGAGGAAGGCGGGTGAGGCTGCGGGCCAGGCCGGGTGTGCTGGGAGGAGGGGACCGGCGCGAGGCTGCTGGACCCCCAGGGGCAGGGATGGAGGTCTGGGATGGTGACCAGCCGTGGGGCTGGGGACAAGCTAGCGGGGACGAGGTCCTTCATGGGGCAAAGAGGCTGCTGAAGGATTTGCAGGAGCCTCAGGCCTGGGGGTGAGTCCATTTCCCTCACTTAGTTCCCTGCGGGGGGACAGGCCCGGGGGATGAGACGGAAGGACGCCAGGAGCCCCTGAGCCTCTCAGAGAGGCTGTCCCAGCCTTGTCCTCACCTAACCCCAGGAGCCGATCGTGCTCAAAGGAAGGAAGGCCTGAATCAGACGCCCCTGACCAGCGGCTCACCGTGGGCCCGTGGCCTTCACACTTGGCACCTAGAGCCCGTGGAGTCCTGCCGGCCCCCTCGTGTGTTCTGGCCCCTCATAACCCCTCCTGGCCTCTCTCAGCCCGTCGGCATGTGGCCAGGCTTGGCCCTGGTGCCCTGTCCCTGCGCTCCATGTGCTCCCAGGGCTTGCCACGGGGCCGGCGGCCTCTGCCCCCTGGGGTCGCGTCTTCCTGGACCCCATCACATGGGCAGCACCCCAAAAGGACTTTTTTTTAAGATTTTATTCATTTTTTTGACAGAGAGAGAGAGAGAAGGGGCAGAGGCAGAGGGAGAAGCAGACGCCCCGCTGAGCAGGGAGCCCCATGTGGGGCTCGAGCCCAGGATCCTGAGATCATGACCTGAGCAGAAGGCAGAGGCTTAACCACTGAGCCACCCAGGCAACCCGGGACTTAACATTGTGAAGAGACCCAATCCGTCCGTTTTATTTCCACTTTTGCAAATAACAACGAATGTATTCTACATAAATGAGGTAATATAACGTCTTCGGTAACAGTTATGGAATGTGCCGGTTATGGTGAAGCCTGCAGAATGAACTTACTTGGGAGAAATCCAAATTCCAGAGCATTTAAAAACAAAGGTTTACACTTTTCAAATAACCAAGCATTGTTAGGAACATGTTATAAAAGCAAGATTGCCAGATACAGTACAAGGCACCCAGTTAAACGTGAATTTCAGATGAAAAAAATTTAGCATAAGCATTTATAAATAATAAAGTACAAATATAAATTATAAATATTTAGACTTTTATAAGTATTCATAAACTATTTATCAACTTTCATAAGTCCCATGCAATATTTGAGATATCCTTACACTTAAAATTATGCATCATTTTTAGAACCAATTTCAAACACAATGTTAGTAAAAAGGAGTATGAAGTTCTAATAAAAATTAATAAACTGTATGATGCATAACTTTTTCCTATTGCCTTACGCAATATTTGGGACATACTTTAAAAAATGATTCATTGTTTGTGGGAAATTCAGATGGAACCGGGCACCCCGTATTCTTTCTCATCCAGTGTTTTTATTTGCTAAGCCTGCGAGGAGCTTTAATGAGCCCGTGATGCCTGGGCACGGGCCTGCCCTCTGTAAGAACCGGGTGTGTCTGGCCACCACCAGCAGCTCACACCTTCCCGGGGGCTGCACGGGACAAGCCAGCGTCCACACGCTGGACGAGCCCATCTGAGAGGGATGGGGGTATGTGGCAGGTGCACTGAGCCTCAGCCCTGCTCTGGACCTTGGGCTTCAGCCCTAGCCTGCTCTGGTCTTAGTCTTACCACCTGTAAATCGGGGACACCAGGTCCCTCCCGGGCTCGCTCCCCACCCTCCCACCCGTGTCTCTCACATGCAGATGGATCAGGCACGAGTCCAGTGGGAGAAGGTGAAGCCGTGCCCCCCAACGGGACACAGCCCAGGACGTGCCAAGCCTGGATGTTGGGGAGACACCGGCGATCCTGTCCCTTTGGGGCACCTCCCTCTGTGAACGAACGTCTAGCATCCTGGCAGTGGCTCACAGCAATCTGGATGTTTTCCACCCAAGCCCCAGTCTCGTGATGCATGCCCGTCTCCGTTCTGGAGGGTTCTGGAGTTTTCACAGTTTCCCTAAAAGCCCATGTGGAACCGGCCAAGTCAGAGGCATCGTGGAGGACGGCGTGGGGGGAGGGGCGGTCTCACAGCCCGGGGCCTCTGGGCCAGCGCTGGTCTCCGGCCTCTATGGGCCTCCCTCCCCACGTCCCGGTCTCGCTGCCACCCTGAGCCAGGCTCCCCCCGGGGGAGGAGACCAGAGCTGGGAGCCAGGCCGACCCGCTGTGATGGCGGAACAGCATTCAGTCCCCTAAAATGTGTGGAGTGAAATGGCCTTGTAGGTGGTCTGGGCTCTTTCCGTCTTTCCCTCCCGCTCCTTCCCGCCCCTGCCCCTGCTTCCATCCGTTCTTTGATTCTCTTCTTTTCCTTTCTCCTTCTTCCTTCCTTCCTAAAGCAACCACAACCAGAGCGAAGCAGAAGCAAATTCCATGCCATAGAGAAGTGCTGCTAATCGAGGGCAAGAGGGCGTCCTCTGCCGGGACAGAGGGGCTGGAGCCATTTCTTGGGGGACATGGCAGGTGGCCTGAGGGGCAGGCAGCCCTGCTTATTTGTGGCAGAGAGGCAGGGAAGCGAGCCCCAAGAGGGAATTGCAAGAGCCAAGGCGGGGCAAGGAGGAACATACCTCCTGGGAGCAGATGTGCCCCCTCCCTGGGAGCTGGAGGCTGGAAGGCCAGCTGGGCTGGGGCACGGTGCCCTGAGCCTGCTGAGGTCTCCCTCACCCACTGGAGGACGTGACACTCCCTGGTTATGTCCCAGAAACTGCTCTAGACCTTGGGCTAAGGCCTGGCAGAAAGCAGAGGGCTAGTTCTAAAAGCTAAGCATCAGAGAGGCAGGAGGGCGAGGCTGAGGGATACTGCAGAGGTCCTAGCCCAGATGGCTACAGGACACTGGTGCCTGCAGTAGAGACAGGGAAAGAAAAGGCAGGCGTGGGGCGGGGAGGGAGGTGGGGGAGACTAACCCTTACAGGTGGCGGCCTTCAGGGGTCCCACGTGCCAGGCACTGCAGTCACCTGGGAGTCAGCCCCAGGTCTCCCCGACACCCAGACCTCGTGCCCTTGACCACAATTCTCGCTGTGTGTGAGCACCCAAGGCCGAGGCTCCCACTGCTGTCCCCGGGCCCTGACACACACTCAGGGTCCTCAGTCGGGACAGACAGGAAGCCCACCCCCTCCTTATCCCCCAGGAGTGGCGGCATCGGCTTCTGTTTTAGGGAACAAAGTCAGGGCAAGCTGACCCCTGGCTGGGATGCCCAGACTCCAGCAGGCCCTCAGAAGCTTCCCTCCAAGGTGAGGTGGGACCCAAGGGAGCCCTTCCTCTGGGTGGACAATGCAGGGAGGCTGGCTGTGAGGACGGGGGAGGCTGCCGGAAGGTAGAGGCCGGCCTGCCCCGGGAAGGCCTTGCTGGGACAGGTCCCGACAGGCCACCGCCAGCTTTGATAAACAAGAGAAAAATGTGCCCAGATAAGTAGAAGCGGTTCTGGTGACTTTCCTCGCCGGCAGCTGTGTGGTTATTGGCTAACTCTTCCCACCCGATGCTCCTCTCCAGAGGGGAAGCATGGCCCAGCACCAAGGGGGGCCCCCAGGCCACACCGTGTCCCTAGGGAAGCTGGTCCCCTCGGGCCCCTGAGCTCACCTGGATGCCAAGCAAGGACAGAGACCCCCATCCAGTGGCGGGGGGGGGGCAGGAGGAGCCTGGGTTGAATATTTAGCAATCTCTGGTCACCCTTAGTGGCCAGGGCTTCTCGTAAGGGTCAGGGGAGTGTGACTGTTAATTTTATGTGTCAGACTCCGGCTGGGCCAGAGTCTCCAAACATTTGGTCAATCATTATTTCTGGATGTTACTATGAGGTGTTTAAGGATAAGGTTAACATTTTAATCTATGGACTTGGAATCAAGGAGATTGTCCTCCGTAATGTGAGTGGGCCTCATGCAATCAGTTGAAAGACCTAATAGAACAAAAACCTGACTTCCCCCGAAGCAGAGGGCATGCTGCCAGCAGGTGACCTTCAGACTCCAACTGTGACACTGGCTCTTCCTTGGGTCTCCAGCCTGCTGGCTCACCCTGCCTCTTTGGGCCATGCCAGCCACCATAATTGGGTGAGCTGATTCCTTAAAATCAACCCCTTAATATTCATGCATCCATCTCCTCTTGCTGTGTTTCTCTGGAAAGCCCTGACAAACAGGGTGTAGGAGGCCCGCGGAGCTGCTCCTTTCCCCACAACCAGGATGAAGTTCAAGCCTTTGGAAGCCTCAGACACCCAGCTCCCCAGGCTCGGTCAGGGATGACCTTTCAACCTTCTGAGTGGGTCAGACTTTGCCCAAATAACCTGGAAGACCCCTCCCCCACTGACTATGCCAGCCCCCTCCACCCTCAACATGCCCGCGGCCAGAGTGGAGACCGACATCTCCATGACTGTCACTGCTGATAAACACCAAGCCTCACACAGCGTGTGTGCGGCTACACAGCGCTTCACCCCCCACGAGATCTGCGTCCATCTCCTCTGCCTTCTTGAGAGCCTTTCCGTTTTGCTGTTTTAGAAGCACTCCCACCGGGGCGCCTGCGTGGCTCAGTGGTTAAGCCTCTGCCTTCAGCTCAGGTCATGATCTCAGGGTCCTGGGATCGAGTCAGCAGAGGGCCTGCTTCCTCCTCTCTCTCTCTCTCTCTCTCTCTCTCTGCCCACTTGTGATCTCTGTCAAAATAAATAAATAAAATTTAAAAAAAAAAAAAAAGAAGCACTCCCACCAAAGCTGTGGCTTGGGGCCCTGCCTGAGCTGCCCCTCTCCCACCAAGACAGAGGCCCCATCGCGGAGTTTGCCTGGGGAGGAACGCTTGAAGGCAGGGAGGAGGGTGGGGACAGGGAGAGCCGACAGCCACCTTGGCGGGAGCCCATCCTCCAGCCCAGAGAAGTGGGGCCCCAAGAGTTTCTCGACTGGGAAACGGCCAGAAAGGGCTGGGAGGCTCACGCCTCATTAGCAGCTCTCTCCAAAAAGGTCCAAAAAGGTCCAGAATTCACTCTGGGGGTGACCCCAGGATGCTCCCTGTCTTCACAAAGCCCATTTCCCACCAGCATCCAGGTGAGTCCCAGCGGCCCAACCCTGACAACCTCCGACATGCTGGCCTCTAGGCCCATCGCCCAGCGGCCACGTGGAGGCTCACCCTCCAGACTGGGGATCTCTGGGCTTCCTTCCTTCGCTCTCCCCAAGGCCAGCTCTCTCCATCACCCCCTGTCCTTCAGAAGGTGAACAGAGCGACAGGGAAGGCGGTGGGCTCTTTATAAACAAGAGGAGAGGAAATGACCCACGGTGCTTGGCAGGAACACGGTCCTGGGAGATAAACACAGATCCACGGACGGAGGAAATGGACGAAGGAGTGAACGCTGAGTCTGGCTTCTTCATCTTGCACGGCTGGGTTCCATGACTTAATGCACCTGTAAAAGCAACTGGGCAAATCATAAAATAGTCATAGAGTTGATGCAAGGAATGGGAGCACCCGGGCTCAGTTCCTGGGGAGCCACTCCGACACCCACCTTATTCACAAGAGGGACTCAAGCCACGGCCACCGGCTCGTGCTCTTCGGGTTCTGGCTTGTCCTCCGATTTGCTTCTGTTGAGGAGTCAAGATACACTTGTTTAATGTATTGACGTGAAGTGCACATGACATACAGGAAGCCATTTCCAAGTAAAAATCGGGGGCAGCACGTTCGCAACGCTGTGCAACTGCGGCTCTGTCTAGCTTCTGCATCTCCATCCTCTAATGTGACCACCCTTGACCCCTCCCACCATTTCTCCTCCTTCCCCGTCCTCTGGCACCTGCTGACCACCCACCTGTCTCACGGATCTGCCCGTTCTGAACATCTCACGTACGTCGAATCGTACGATATGTGACCTTCCATAGGGACTCCGCTCTTTTTATAGCTGACAACATGCCGGCGACTCGGTAGAGCACACCTGTCTATCCATTCATCCACTCGTGGGCATTTGGTTGTTTCCCTGTTGGTGCCATGAGCACGGTGTACATGAACGTATTTGCATCCCTACTTGCAATTCTTTTGAGGTACGTGCCACCTGTGGTGTTCCACCACACATAAAACTTTTGATCTGCTCTGTTTTCAGGCATCAAGCCTTGACCGAGGACACCAGGTCAGGACAGGCAGGGCCAGGACTGGGGCTGAGGTGTCCTGACCCAGCACTGTGTTCTGTCTCCATGGACGCTGCTGCTATGATAAAGGTCCCATGCAAGGCGATGGAAGGTGTGTTTGACTCACTAACACCCACCAGGCGGGCCGCAGGCGGTGTTGGCAAAGGTGGGGCCCCTTGGCCTTCCACCACCCACCGAGGCCACGTGAAGTAGATGGGTTTGCCTGGTTGGGGCCCAAAAGCAGGATCCCACCGTCTGAGGCAAAGGCTTTTGCTTCCTTGGGAGGCTAATCTGGAGTTTGGGCGGAGGGGGTAGAGCAGGAGGAACGAGCTCGGAAGGGAAGCCCCACCCAGTTACTCAGAGCCAAGTAAACATCTGTGATTCCCACCCGGGGCAAAAGGGATGAGAAGGAAAGCTCCCTGGTCATGTTGCCTTCCCAAGAAGCCACCGCAAGCCTTTGAGGTGTCTCTGGGAGGGGAAAGCTGCCGTGGACTAATCACAAAGCCGGGCGACCCAGTCTAAATCAGTGGGGCAGGTCTTGGGGTCAGCCGGGATGTACAACAGGGACATCACTGCTACGCACCCTCCCTTCCCCTGTGTGAGAGTCCCGAAACTCTCCATACCCACCCCAGTCACCGGCCACGGGAGATGCTGAAGAAAGTTTGTTGTATGGATGGTGAAAGTCACGGCAGCTGCCCTAAAAACTGAAAGCAGATCCCCTTGACCTGGGTACTTCAGCATCCCACAGGAAGAAGGTGTTCCCTGCTCACGGCTGGCCCACCCTGGGTTCACTCTCCCAGACAGGCAGCCCGTGTTCAAATCTTGTCACCCTTTCTTCTCACAGTTGCCCATCACACGCTTACCCACCACTTGTTTACCTCTTCTGTTTGGTATTTTAGGTATTAATTTCCAGCTATGGAAGATGAAGATTCAGCTTGTTCACAACAACCCTGCCCACGCCCATAGCCACCCAGTGAGTCATGCCACCGCTTACACTGTTTCTACACCCCAGTGATGGTCAATAGGATGAGACCCGCCCCTTGCCTGTACGGGCTCAGATGAGAACTTCCCTACCGCACAGCCAGGAGGGTCAGATAAAATGTGGGACTCCTCTTAAACGACCAGCTAAAGTAAAGGGGTGAAACCTCCAGTGGCCAAAAGAGACAAGAGACATAAAGGCCAGCGCTGTCTCCACACTCGGAGGCTTGTGTGATACCCTTGAAGGGGCCCCAAGGAACCATGCCCGCCTCCAGCAAAGGGAAAACACCCAAAGCATGGGGATCTCGGCCTGTGCCGTGGATGGGAAAAAACATGGCCCTTGGGAAGTGGTAGTGTTGGCTCCTCCTCGGCCCTGGAATCCGCACGGGGTGATCACAGGCTGGCAGGGCAACCCCAAGTCTGAGCACCACGAATCCCCAGCCCAAGCGCAGCAGACTCTCACGGGCACGGCCCCACTGAACATGAGCTCGCAATCCAAAATTATGACGCGCAAGGAAGACAATTCGGTGGCAGACCCGACAAAGACAGAAATGAAATGCCGGAGAATCTCAGGTAGTAAGATGCTCGGATAATGGCTTCCGGCAAACGCACCGACAGTTACTCCAGATGCGAAACACGGAACTGCACACAAGACCCTGCCAGGAAAGCAAGGCATTTTGGAAGGAATGAAGTAGAACTTTTGGAAACGAAACGCAGCGACTGAGGGAAACACGCCCATGGACGGGCTAACTTCAGATGGGACGCAGGCTCCTCGCGGCCGGGTCCGCTCCACTCAGCAGCAGCGAGATGCTCTGGCTCCCACGTGGCAGCCAGTGGTGCAGGGGGTAGCACGGGGAGGTGGGAGCCAGGGCAGGACGCGGACACTGAAGGAGAACATCAGAGCACTTTCCTCAGCATGTCCGTGGCGCTGCTCTCTGTCCTTCAGCTTCTCCTTTGCTGTCTCAAAGTCTGAGGCTGTGGATGACTCCCCCACCCCTGGGAGCTCTGAGCCCCGTCCTGCTGTTCCAGGGCACTGCGTCTGTGCACGCGCTGCCGCCTCCACCGCAGGCCCCTGTCCTTCGGCTTGGGGACACCTGCTTTTCCTCCGTTGCCAGGACCCCTGCCATGGGCTGGCTGCCCCACCTGGAATGTTCTTACCATTCTTCTTTTAAGAGTTTTATTTCTCAGGGCGTCTGGGTGGCCCAGTTGGTGAAGCACCTGCCTTCTGCTCAGGTCATGATCCCAGGATCCCAGGCTCCAGCCCCACCTCGGGCTCCCTGCTCAGCGGGGAGCTGCTTCTCCCTCTCCCTCGCCTGCCTCTGGGCCTACTTGTGCCTCTTTCTCTCTGTCTTTCATGTAAATAAATACATAATCTTTTTTTTAAAAGAGGTTTATTTCATTACACTTACAAATTTTTCCATTTCTATTCTCTAAATGTTCACACACATACATGCACACGTACACACTCCCGTTCCGCTTGCCATTTATTTAAAATGTCCTGTTTCTCCCTGAAAGAGTTGTAGATTATAAAAACTTTTCTCGGGACCCTTCGTCCCCACTTTCTCTTTGTTCCCTGCTTGCTGGGGGGGTTGGAGTGCTGTCTCTGCCCCCTCACAGGGAGTCTGGTGGGCTCCCTGGTCCCCTTCCAGACACGAGTTAGTAACTGATGTTTGCAGACCCCGTGTGCCCGGGGTGCGGATTGGCAGAGGAGGGTCTCCCCGGGATGATGGGGGTGGGCAGGGCTCTGCCTTTCAGGGCAGTAGATCTCCTACCCCGAGAGGAGCTGGGTGCTGAGACAGGGGTGAGGGCTGGAGAGGGGGGCTGGCCCAGTCCTCACCCTCAAAGACGTGGACTCGACTGGATCTCCTCCACGGAGTCCCTTCCCCAGCCCCACTCCCCCTGTGCCAGAGTCACGGGGCCCAGGGACACCCAAGTCAAGCTGGTCCTGTCTTTGGAGCGGGGTAGGGAGAGAGCCTGCGGCGGTGCAGGGCAGGGTGGAGAGAGCCGTGGGCTAACTGCTCCGGGAAACCCCGTCGGCGGTCCCCACCTCCGCCCCATGCTTCTCCTCGCCCTCTGGAGGCTGCGGCTCCACCCCGGACGGCTGACAGTGCTCTTGCCGGCTTCAGCGGTCATGACGTGACTCTGTGAGAGGGTGCTACGTCTTCTAAATGCTGGTTCTCAGGCTCTGGCTTCTCTCTCCGTGGAGCGGGAAGAAGGAGTTCACAGACCATGCAACCGGCAGGCAGCCCGATTCCCGCCATCTCCCGTTATGTTTAACTTGGGGTTTGGGAAAATGGCTGGATCCAGCCATTCCTGACACTGGCCTTCATGAGGTAGTACACCGTCTTTGTCAATGCACTTAAATCGCTGACTAGTACTATTTCATGGAAGAGACGGCCCATCCGGTGCCTTTCCCCGTGTAATAATTGCTGTGGATGCCTGTGCCGCCTGATCTCAGATATTAGGGCACGGGCACGGCAGGAGGCCTAGAGCTCTCCCCCAAGGAGTGTCTAGCACAGGGCCCATTTCACAGGATAATCAATAATAAAGGGAGGGAAGGAAGGAAGGAGGGGGAGGGGAGGCAAACTCATCCAGGGTTAAGAGTCTATTTCCAAGATACAACCACCGAAGTGTGACCTTAGGGGCAGGTATTCTCTCTCTGAACGTCAACTTCTACAAATGCCTGCTCCCTTTCAGCTGCAGGGTCAACAGGAGGCCTTAAATTCACGGCCCGCCACACCCACACTTTTGAAATAAGCAGCTAGAGGACTCAGCACCGTGAACTGCGTCCAGCAGAGTCCCGAAGAACTGGATTGAGGTTCAATGACCTGGATAGTGATGAGCCAAGATGGTGACTCTTGGCTCATCAGAGCTCAGAGTGGGGGAGTCAGGTGGTGAACCAGTTGTCTGTTAAGGAAGCCAGGAAGCCAGGCTCTCTCTGGCTTCAGGTGTACATCTAGGAAGGAGACATACAGCCTGTAGAGCCACGACGCACCTGAGCCCGGGGCCCGCATCTCTCACTGGGATGGAGGTGAGCAGGGATGGGCATCAGAAGAAAGCAGTGCTCAGACTTGGATCCTCCACGCCCAGCTCTGTGGAGTGTAAACCATGGCCGATCTGAACCAGAGGCTGGGGTTGAGACCTTGGCCACCGGCCAGGTGGTCCCCAAACTGGACATCATGGTCATTAACAAGAAAATGTTTGGTGCCGTGTCCCCTCCTGGTTCTGACGTCATCCTGGGCCACTGTGGGCGGCAGTCCATGACCCTAAATGCTGGAGCAGGAGGGCATTGCTCTTAACCTGCTCCGGCCAGGGATGAACCACTTCTTTCCTAGAACCTACCATCTCCACATCCCAGAGCTGCTGACGAAAGGCTGGTATGCCTCTCTGCTGCTGCTCAGGGGTAGGGCCCAGGAGGGACGAGCTGGGGGTGACCTAAGGGACCCTCAGCCCTAGAACAACAGCACAACACATGAAATATAAGACTCGCTTTTGTTTCCTCCCAGGAACAAAGGATCAAAGAGCAGAGGGTCTAAGAGAAAAGCTCATGAAGTCCTCAAATCAAAGATGCTTCTAAAACACAAAAGCATGGAATGGGGATCAGAGGGAAAAGAGGGGGAAATGCCCAAGTTTTCTGAGAAGTGAAAGAGAAATGTAAGGTTAAATGATCGCTACCTCAAGACAGGAAGTGAAATGAGGTGGGTACCTAGTGCAAAGAAGGAAAGAAAGAAAGTTAAGCCAAGCAACAGAGTCTTAGTAAGAAAAGGTTCGCACGTCTTTATCAAATCAGTGTCAAATGCTTTTAAAAGGAATCCTCATTCCGCAGGGCTGGGGAAATGGCTGGTGCACAAAGGAGCACAAGGCTAAGTGAACCCTGGCTGGCTCAGCCCGTGTGAAGGGACACAGGCTGAGGCAGCAGCCAGCATGGCAGGGAGGTCTGTCACACACGTAGGGGCTGAGCAAAGGTGCACTTATATTCGGGAAGATGGGGACTAACCTTCTCACTGCCAGAGGAAATAGACACAAATATGGACACGCCAGATGAAACCCCAGGGTGTTGGACTGAAATGGAGGGCATTGGAGTACTATGCTTCCTGATAAGATACAGAGATCTGCATGTGTATTTCATGTCAACTACATGGATGTCTTGCAGGTCTGTCAGCTGAAGCCTGGAGGGAATGACACCCAGGGACAGTGAGCACATCTAAGCCACAGATCTTGGTGTCTAAATACCATTCCTCACAAAAAGAAACCTCTTTCCTTAGAGAACTCGGGGTATCTGAGGCTGGGTGAAGGAAGGACGAGACGAGTCTGAACTCCCCTTTTGTCAGGAAGTGAGGAGCGCTTGAAGAATGACAGGGACACATCAAAGGGACATGAGTGTTGGCATGAAGACACTGGAATTGGCCAAGTTAGGGATAACTTGAACATGAAAATCAAAGACAATAATGGAGTAGAGCCCACTGACTAAACGGGAATCCACAACTGCAGACCCACATAAATCGAGTATTGAAAAGGGAGAAGGGAACGCTGTGCTTTATGACCGGATCACATCCGTGGTGTCTGTGCCAAAAATACTTAAGGAAAGCAAATGGTGAAAATTAAGACAAACCTATATTGAGGACAGTCTACAAAACAACTAACTAATCCCCCAAACAGGCAAAGTTGTAAAAGTGAAGGGAAGACTGGGGAGCAGAGGACTGAATACTCGGGCGGTGGGGGGCGGTCAGGACCACCAAGGATGGTGGGGTCCTGAGCCAGAAGGGGAGACGGAAGATTTGCTGGTCGTTCCCACTGTTTGTTTTTCCTACAGAAAACATTTCGAGACGGTCAGCAAAATCTGAAAGGGATTTATGGATGAGATGGTATCGTTATCAATGTTGATTCCCTGCTTTTGATGGGTACACTGTGGCTATGTAGTAGAAAGTCCTTCTTTTTGGAAAATACATATTAAAGTATTTATGGGTGATGGGACACACTCTTTGCAACCTTAGACAGATGGACAGACGGATGGTTGGGCGGACGGACGGATGGTTGGTTGGATGGGCAGGTGGATGGATGGATGGATGGGTGGATGGATGGATGGGTGGATGGACGGATGCATGGACGGGCAAGTCAACGGGTGCGTGGACGGGTAACGGGCAGGTGAACGGACGGGTGGATGGGCAGGCGGAAGGACGGACGGACGGACGGACGGAGCAACAGGTGCACGGGTGGGTGAGGAGACGAGAAAGCAAAGAGAACGATGGTGCTAATGAGGAAACCTAAACGGACGGGGACTCCAGGTGTCAGGTGCCGCCAGAGTCCTACAGATCTAACTCTCCTGTAACCTGAAACTATTTCAAAATATAAATTTGACAAAAATAAGAATTGTAAACACTTATAAAGACATCAAAACGCTGGTGTGAGGAGCTTCCTCTGCTAAGGTCAGAGCATCTCTCTGCTGGGTCGCCCGAGGATGGGCCTAGCTGAGGAGCAGGAAGCCTGGGCCCCCTCCCCCTTCCCGTCACAGGCTGATTCAGTGCACCCAGACTACCCTTCTAGAAGGCCGTCTCCAACCACAGGACTGCCTGAAATCTCCGGTTTTCAGAGATCAGATGATTCACACTTTTATAAGAGGAAGAAGTCTCACAGACGCCAGAACAATTAGAAGATCGTTTCGTTTTATTGCCGAACGGTGTGTCGTCCGCACGTCCCACATCCCACTGTAGGGCACTGTCATGGAAGCGTGAGGTGTACTAAAACACAGCCCGCTCTAGGCAGCAGATGTTTCCCGTCACAGAAAAGACGCTCTAGGCAGCAGATGTTTCCCGTCACACCCCGCATACAGGTTCACATTAACACACACAGTACACTAACATCCATCCGTACTGCATCCCAGGCCACGGGGCGCGTCTGAGCACAGGGCCACGTCCGCAGCCAACCTCTGGGCTTCCGACCAGAAAGCCGAGGCTCCGGCACGGCGTAGGCGTTCGTCCAGCGGCTCCCACGCCCCACGAGGCCCCAAGACGGTAGCAGTCCACACAAACCGCCACCGCACCAGACATCAGCAAGCTGGTGGCCCATTTAGCTCGTCAGCCCGACAGTGGTCCCAAGCCAAAATGGTGGCGCTCTAGGCAACCCACAACGAGCAGAGCAAATCGCACCATCAGGGCACATGTGCGGCCGCCCACGAGGACTGACACATTTAGATAGAAACGAGCAGGCCACGTGACCGCTGGCTCGCATTTAAAAACCAACCTTATTACTTTACATCCTTCACGGACCAGACAGCCCATGGACGTGAGCGTTTTTAACAAGTTTAAGGCGATAGTTACACCATGTCTGTTTCTTGAACACAGTCTGTAAGACAAGGATTCCACTAAAACTCCCTGAAACAGGCTTTAGTGCCTGCTGCGGGGTCTGCGGATCCAAGACACAGCTCCTCTGGCACCGGCTCCGGCCATGGCTCGGCCACCCCGGGGCCCCCGCAGGGAGCGAGGAGCAGAGAAATGATTCCGACCCATCGTCCATCTGATAGCGGGCGTGCGATCAGGGGAGGGGTCGGCAGCCCAGCGCGCTCCTGCCGACAGCCCTCAGAGGGGGACGCGCCCGAGCGGATGTCCCTCGCGAACCCGGAGTCGGCAGCCACCTGCCTCTCGCTGGCCCTCCCGGTCAGGGTTCTGCCGGGCCGCAGACGTGGCGAGCGGCGCTGACCGGCACAGCGTCCTTCCGTCCCCACAGTGAACACGGCAGTGGGACAGGAAGCCCACGGGGGTCCCGGCGTCCAGGGCGGCAGGCTAGGTCTTGCTCCGCCGGAGGAGTGTGGCAGTGGGGCCGCGGCCGCCCTGGAACTTGAGGCTCTGCAGGTTGACCAGCGCGCCGTGCTTCAGCAGCGTCTCCACCGTCTTGGCGTGTCTGCCCTGGGCGGCCAGGTGCAGCGCGCTCAGCCCCTGCGCGTCGGCCAGGTTGAGCACGTCCGCGCTCACCAGCTCCTCCACCACCTCCGCGTGCCCGGCGGCGGCGGCCAGGTGCAGCGCCGTCTGGTGGCGGGGCCCCCGGGCCAGCACGTCCGCCTTCTCCTCCACGAGCAGCTTGACGGTGGCCAGGTGCCCGTGCCGGGCAGCCAGGTGCAGGGCGGTGCAGCCCTCCGCCGTGGCCGCCTCCTTGTCGGCCCCCCGGTGCAGGAGCAGCCGGGCGGTGCTGGTGTGGCCCGTCTCAGCGGCGACGTGCAGGGGCGTCTGCGACAGCACGCTGCGCACGTTGACGTCGGAGTGCAGGTCGATGAGGACGCGGGCCACACGGTAGTGGCCTCGCTGGGCGGCCAGGTGCAGCGGCGTCCTCCCGTCCAGCGTCTGCGCGTTCACGCTCACGCCTGGCTGCCTGGCCAGCAGCTTGACGATGGGCAGGTGGCCCTGCCAGGCGGCGTAGTGCAGCGGCACCCATGCGTCCTTCCCCGGCAGACTCACGTCGACGCCTCGGCGCAGCAGGATGCGCACGATGCTCTCCTGGCCGTGCTGGCAGGCCACGTGCATGGGCGTCCGGCCCTCGCAGTCCGCCTCGTGGACGGACGCGTTCTTCTCCAGCAGCAGCCGAGTGCTGCCCTCGTCCCCGTTCTGGGCCGCGAAGTGCAGCGCCGTCCACTGGTCCTCGTCCGCGGCGTTGACGCTGATCTTCCGCGCAAGCAGGAGCTCCACGACCCCGCGCACCCTCTTCTCCACCGCCACGTGCAGCGGGGTGGAGCCCTTCCTGTTGGTCAGGTTGGGGTTGGCGTTACTGAGCAGAAGCCACTTGACGCACTCCTCCTGCCCGGCCTCCACGGCCAGGTGTAGCAGGCTGGCGCCGCCATCCAGCACCAGGTCCACGTCCTGGGGCTGCAGGATCTTCATCAGCCTGCTGGTGTCCCCGCTCACGACGGCTTCCACCAGCTTCCTCTTCTGGACGTCGGTCGTGCCGAGATCTGCGGGGAGAGAGAGGCGAGGCTCAGGCCACCAGCCACTCCCGGGGCCTGGCTGGTGCCCAGATGTGGCCCCCGGGTCGCCGTGCGGCTGGACTCACTCAAGAGCCCGCGGGGCCATGTTACTAGGTTTCAGATGCGGCGGGGAGACACATTTGCAAAGTGAAAGTCATGCTACAGACCTACACGGTTGTCGTCTGATAAGGACGCAAGCCTCGGCCTCTGTGTGCTCAGAACGGCCGTGATTGCTACACTTACTTCACTGGGAAGAGGAAAGGGGAAAGAAAGGACGTGTGCCCCGAGTCTCCTGGAGGGCTGACGGCTCCGAGGCCGGGGGCACCCTTCCCAGGCTGCCTGCGGCTCCCCGACCCGGCCTCCTAATGCAGCGTCTCGGAAGGTTTCCTGAAAGAATCCTTCAAGGACTGCGACCTCCCATTCCGGAAGAACCGTTATTCATGAGGAAAAGGTTAGTCCTACCAGTGTCTGCGTTCCCGTTAGTGCAGAGCGACATCCCCTCCCCTACTCTCCAGCGGACCTGCAGGGGGCAGGGGCTGGGGATGCGACGTACAGGCTGGAATTCAAGAAAACACAGCCCGCGCAGCCCGCCACGTCCGGTAGCGTCTCTGCACCGGCTTCCGAGTCCAGCCAGGAACGGATCCTCCAAGAGCACCGGACCCAGCGAGAGCTCTAGGACACGTCTCTCCCCCCGAGGTGGGGAGTCTCTTGCCCGTTCCGTCTCTTCTCACCCAGTCAAGCTGTCTGGCTGGGCCCTGCCCACAGATGTGTCTCTGTAAGGCTTTTCCTCAACCCAAAATGCCCTCTTTTTCCCCAGAGTCCACTCTAAAAATCGCAGAAGGCTCCCGGCATGCGGGAAAAGCCCTTCCTTCCAGGAAGGCCCTGATCCACCAGGAGAAACAAGACTCCCCCTCCCGCCGGGCTCCGCACCCTCCCCACGGCCCCCAGGCACTTGGCCGCCCCCACACCACTGTCCCCCCAACCGGCCACAGTCCATATTTGCCTGGCGGGGCCGCAGCACCCTGAGGGCAGGACGGGGCTGCGTCTTCCCCTCCCCCTGTGGGGGGAGCCAGCCCCTGCGCCCAGGGACCAGCCTTTGGGCCAGAGGCAGGGAAAAACCCCCTTCTGAAGGAAAAACCCATCAGAATTAACATAAAAATACAAGGTGATGTCACCGGGAAGGACCCTCCCCCAACAGGTAGTACAGGACAGAATCAACACGGTAACACCTCCAGGAGCGACTCACCCATCCTAACACGGGGTTAAAATGAACGGGGGACTCACAAATCAAGCAAAGGGGTTTCAGGAAAAGGGGGGACACGGCTGCCCTCTGCAAGAGAGCTCTCCGGGTGCGGGTTTCCTTTCTCCACTGGCCTCACTTGACAGGACTCGGGCTTCTGCCAAGCCAAGGTCAGACCCTACACCTGGGGTTGGCAGAGGTAAGGCCTCCCGCACAGCCCAGGGGACGGCCCGCTCCCTCTGCTGAAGTGACAGCCCGCAGAGCCGCTCGGCCCGCCGCTCACCAACACGGCCCCTCCGGATTTGGGCTCGGCGAGCTAGCTACGTGCCGACGCCCCCGGCCGTCGGTCACGGATACAGACATGGACAGCGGCTCCAGAAGCTGCTGCCCGAGCTTCCAGCGGCACACGGGCTCCTACACACACGGCCTGCCCGCGGCCCCATCACTCTGTGCGTTACTTCCCAGGAAACGAGGTTCTCACTTACCGCCCGCTGAAGGCTCCCGCTCAAACGACAAGGACAGGGACCCTCTGGAGGAGAAGGCAGAGTCGACGGAAGACACCCCCGAGAGCCTCTTGCCGCTGCTGGCCGATGGCAGGCGGGACTCGGAGCAGCTGCGGCTGAGCTCCTCCGGGCCGTCGAGGGTCTGAGAGGTGCCCGAGTCCAGCTGGGAGAGGAGCTCAGACAGGCTGTAGTCGCTGTCGAAGGTCGGCGCAGACGCTCGCTTGAGAGGGGTGCACACGGGCTTCTGTGAACCAGGCAGAGGGGGGTGGATGAGAGCCACCCAGGACACAGGCAGTGCCACGGAGAGGGAAGGGGCCCTGGGTCCCTGGGCAGCCACCCAGGGCGCTCTGCCTGTGGCCACGTGCACAGCCGCAGGGAAGCCCGAGCACCGTGCGCGGGGCCCGCCAGGCGCAGACACACTGCGAGCCCAGACAGACTGGATGGACGCGGGAAGCCCCTCGAACTGGGCAGGGCGTGATGCGCAGGGAGCATGGGAAGCCCGAGTGCCGGCCGGGCCGTGCCCACCTGGCCGGCCAGCGTGGGTAAGAAAGGAAGGACTCGGGACAGGGGCTGGGAGCCCCTCACTGACAACCACCTGTGCCCCCTCCTCTGAGCCCCGTGAGTAGGGCTGGGGGGCGGCGTGGGGGCAAGTGCACGGGGCAGGCCCGGCTCCAGCACCAGCAGGGCCAATCTAGTCCACACGCACCAACGGAGCCTTTTGGAGGGCGTCCCTACCGGACCTCCAGAAAGGCAGATTTCTGGGGAGGAATTAAGCCCGAGGGTGGCTTCCGACCCCTCCCGGTTCAAGCCCACCGGTCCCCGGTCCTCCCGCTCCTTGGGACCCGCTGGTCCACTCTGACCCACTGGCTCAGTGCGCGGCCGCGCCCTCAAGCTGGGGGCTCCTTCTTCCTTATCAGGGCGAGGTTGCCACCCCCAGGCACCTTTGCTCCCCAACCTCACACACACACGCCCCTTTATGTTGAGACAACGGGCACGCCTTGAATGCTTATCTCCCGGCCTTACACGGACAGCCTGGCCTACACCGCCCGACACCAGGTAACGCATCAGGCTTCCCCCGACATGTCTCCCGTGGCCTGCCACCCTGGGCCCAGCGAGCTCTAGCCTTTACCGTTGTCACAGCACCTCGCTTAACCCACGTGGCTCTCTGGCAATAAGCCAGTTCCGAGCAGCAGACACAACGGGGCCAGAGTTCCAAGCCAGGGGGCAGAGACCGCAGAGCCCAGACCCCCTACCCCAATGGGGCCTACACGGGGTCTTCTGTTCCCCGGCTCAAAGAGCATCCGGCCCGTAGCCTCCAGTGTCAAAAGCGACCCACACTGTCTACTCTGAAACACAGACAGGAGGCGGGGACGGGGTGCAGCTCGGCAGGAACGGCCCCCGGGGCTGCCAGGCCGGCCAGGAGACCGCCGTCCTGCTCCTGAATGTGGGACCCCAGGTGCCGGGTGAGCTGGGGGTGTGGGACCCCAGGTGCCGGGTGAGCTGGGGGACCAGTCCAGGCCGGCAGGGAAGCCTGCCGGAAGGAGGGGGGGGGCTGAGAAATGACGTCCAGGAAGGGGGCCATTACCGGGCTCTCGGGCTCCAGCGGCTGCTTCGTGTCCAGACCCTGGGCCGGCTCCTTCACGGCCCCGTCCGGCTTCTCACACAGCTCCTCGGTTTCACAAGTGATTTCTATTGGGGAGAAAAGAAAACCAGGCGTGTCACTCGGACAATGGCTTCCACATTCGCTACTGAAACGTGAGGTGACAGCTGGGGCACGGCACCCCCGGGGTCTGGCCGGCACCCCAGCTTCCCGGGCCACTGGCCCGGCGGACCTCCCAAGCGAGCCCCACAGCCTCTGCACGGGCCCCTTTGAGGCCTCCCATTAGCCGTTACCAACAGGGTCTGGCAGACTCTCAGTAGGACCCACGGCGTTCCAGGCTCCCTGCGGGTGCCAAGGCTTGCCTCGAGAAAACCCTGTCTACCAGAGCCAGCAGCCCGCATGCCCACGAAGACCAGGGCAGCCTATCATCTCCACCCTCCGTGTTCCCAATGTAACGACCAACCCAAATTACATAAGAATCACTTTCCAACCGCAAAAAATACACCCATTCCAGGGGCCCAAGACCCCAGGACAAAGGCAAAGAAAGCCCCAGGTGAGGGGTCTCGCCGGTCCCCTAAGACGCGCCGCCACACCTGAACGTGCAGCACCGAGCGCTGGCCCCTCTGGGCAGCAAACCAGCCACAGGCTGGAGCAGAGGTGGACGGCCACGACCGTTCCCAGTGCCCGACGCCCCGACCCAGCCCCAGGTGCTGCAGGGCCCCAAGCCAGTGGCCAGCCTGTCCGCGTACCTGTGTCTGATCCCCCGCCTCCTGCCTACTTCCTCCCTCCCAGGACCCCAGCACAGCCATCAGGGGCAGGTCCCAGGGAGCCCCGGGGCACTCACCCTGGAAGGTGGGCCGCTCGCGGGGATCCCCGTGCCAGCACCTCTCCATGAGGCGCAGGAGGGCCCTGCAGGCCCGCGGCCGGGCTCTGCACACGGGCGGCAGCTCCGGGCGGTGGCCCTTCACCACTTTCACCATGATGTGCAGAATGTTCTTCTCATCTGCAAAGGAGAAGCAGGCAAGTCAGGGCAGCTCCGGGGCCGGGGGCCGTGGGCTTCCCCTTCAGGAGGAGGGACGTGCGTCACCCACACCATCCGCCGTCCCCACGACGGCACCCGGAGGCCACTTCATTTCCTTTGCAAAGCACAGAGAGCTCGTGACTCCTCGCACCCCAGCGCCTGTCTGCGCTCCCCCTTCCAGGTTTTAGAAATTCCGTACGATGTTCCAGATGGAACCAGGGCCCGTATCACAAGGAACATCTGCCTGGGCAACCAGCTCAAAGGAAAACGGGGTTCAAAGAAGAAAACTATCTGATGAGACTTGTTCCAAAGTGGCCCGTGCCTGCCAAAGGGAGGGAAGGCTCACAAGTCATGAAGTCACGTGGTCCAACCTCCACGTAAGCCCGGATCTCCCTGTGATGATGCAACACCCTTCCTAAACTCTGATTTCTACCCCAAAGCGCAGGCCCCAGGGGGGCCCGTGCAGGGAGCCGGCCACAGCGACACTGGCCAGGACGCCTGCCCTCCTCCAAACACGCTCGGGTCTGGGGAGTATGAACAGGGCCCTTTGCCCACAGTACGTCATGTGGGGCCCACCTGTCCTCCTCTGCAACCCTCCTGAGCACGGCGGACTCGCACTATCACCATCCCCTTGGTCACAGACCAGGGAGCCCAAAGTGACCCTCAGTGAGCCAGACTTCTCTCTCTGCTCAGCCTAAAATCACAACGCCCATCAGACAGGACCCCAGGCTCCCTGTTCCCAGCGCCCCCCCCCCCCCCCCCCCCCCAGTTCCCAGCACAGCTGCTGCAGGGAGCCCTGCCCAGGCAGCAGACACATGTCGGCTGGTGTGGAAATCTGGTCCCAAGTCCCGGCCTCCGGCCGGGGTCCCACTCTGACCCTCGGGGCCGCCTTCCGGTTGAAGCTCGTACAACAGCTCTCCGGCAGCTGCGCATCATTTCCACGATGCACCCGCCAAACCCTGCAGGGCCTCCAGACAAAACCGACGTGAACACCTGGAAGACTTTCTGCTGCCAAACGGACGGAAAGTTCCAGAAACCCCTTTCACTTCCGTACCGCAAACTCCCCTACGTCCCAAGCAATAAAGCACACAGGCCTTGGCTCCTGACCTTCATGTCACACACCTGGCCTTGGAGGGCGTGTGTCAGACCGTCCCGGGCCAGGGCCGTGCCACCAGACCACACGGACTCACACCACGGCGGCCGCGGAGGAGGAGGGGCAGGGAGGCAGACCAACAACAAGGACACAAACCCCCACAGGACGGGACTCCCGGACCTGGGGGCCTCACACCGACGCTGCTCTGAATTTCCTGTCTTTCCCATCCAAGTGCAAAGTGGCACAAATGACCCACGTACACCCGTAGAGGAACACGATGAGGGTAAAACGTCCTCGATTTTTCTAACGTGTCAAGGCACGGGCACCCGGAGGACAGACATCGGAGGGGCTGCCTGAAGGGGGACGAGATGTCGCAGCCCTCGAGGGGGACGTCAGGGACCTGGGTGCGCCCATCGGTGCGAAATCCACCCGGCTGCCCTGGAGACTGGTCGCCCACAGGGGCCGCGCCTCACACCCCCCGATGACACACTTACAGGTGGCTAAGGTGGTAGAGTTCACACGTATTTACATGTATTTTGCCATGTTTAAATTAAAGAAAAGAACTGTCTGGAAATATCCACAGCTGGCAAATCCAGAGAGACAGAAGGCCGTCGGGCAGTTGTCAGGGGCTGGGGGGGGGGGGGGGGAGGGTCCTTTCAGGGGGGTGAGAATGTTCTGGTTCTAGGCTGTGGGGGCATCGATGCAGCGGCAAATGCACTTGATGTCCCTGAATCAGACACTTTAAAGGGATAAAAGGCTGTTTGTGTCCCGTGTATCACGTCACATGCACACGCACACGCGTATACACACACACACACACACACACACAGAGGAACGAGCTGGTACAGACAGAAACCTGCTGAACAGAGCAGGTTCGGTGTTCAGAACCGTTCAGAACCGTTCTGGCGGCCGCCTTCCCCGGCCCTCGAACCGCGCTGTGACTGTGCCCGTCTCCACCCAGAGGCCTGCAGCACGGGCGGCGGGGCTGTGCAGGACACGCTGGGTAGGATGGACCAGCGCCCCCACGGTGCCCCGAGACGGTCCCGCCGGCCTCGTGGCCCAGAGCCACCCCCCATCCCCTGGGAGCGCGGGTCACAGGCACAGCTTCAATGGAGCCAGGACCACACACGGCGCGCCACTCACCTGCGAAGGGCTTCTTCTGCGTCAGCACACCCCAGACCACGATGGCGAAGCTGGAAGGAAAATCAGCCAGGTCAGTCTCTGCGGGCCAGGGGCTCACCCACACGGCACGGGCCGGAAGGAAAGCGCTCCAGCGCCTTCAAGAGCGAGGCAGTGGGAGAGGCGAGGGGGAGAAATGACACTGAGACGTTTCCCGTCCGCTCATGGAACGGGGGCTCCCCACGGAGCACGTCGGGGGGCGGGGGGGCTCCGATGTCAGACGCTGCCTGACGGACACACGTGACCTCCTGCTGCCCCAACAGCGTGCCTGGGGTGGGGGTGGGGCGGCCAAAGGAAAGGAACGCCGCTCTGCGGCTGGACAGTGGGCGCCGGGGAGCAGGGCCTGTGTCTGCTTAGTCGCCCTCCGTCTTCCGGCAGGCTCCGGGCACAAGGCGCTGACGCCAGCTCCGGACGGGGCGAGGAGCCTGCTCGCTGAGACGTCACACGGGGCTGGGCAGAGAGCGGGGAACACGAGAGCCGGGCCAGCTGACCTTGCTGGGGCCCTTTCTTGGTTGGTGGAAATCATATCCACACTCACTCACTCTCTGGATACATACACAGTGTACAAAATTACTCTGACTTGGGGCGCCTGGGTGGCTCAGCGGGTTAAAGCCTCTGCCTTCAGCTCAGGTCGTGATCCCAGGGTCCTGGGATCGAGCCCCACGTCGGGCTCTCTGCTCAGCGGGGAGCCTGCTTCCACCCCTTCCCCGCCTGTCTCTCTGCCTACTGTAATCTCTGTCAAATAAATAAATAAATAAAATCTTTTAAAAAAATTACTCTGACTATACCCCCCAACAAGCACAGTCTAACACATTAAAAGTTAAATAAATAAATAAAACAAGGAGCCCAGACACCGAGCGAGCACCCTGCCCCGAGCGGAGAGCGGCTACCGACAGGGAAGCCCGGAATTCTCCACGGAAAAGTAACTGAAGTCTCCAAGTTCAAAAGTTGAAACGCTCACCTCCAAAACAAACCCGGAACCTTATCGTCCCCAAACTCGACGAGCTGGGACAGGTCCCCACCGTGCCACCGACAACAGGCGGACAGCCCAGAGCCCAGCAGAGCACACACCCAAGGGCGACGGCCAAACCAGTCCGCCGGGCACAGGCCACGTCGCGAAGGCAAAGCTTCATGCTCGAGGGCGCAGGGTCACGGTCCGCACGCGGGAGGCCCGTGCTGAGGGGCTTGGGCGCGCCCTCCAACCCTCCCTGTCTTCTCCTCCAGCAGGTCTGGGTGAGTAAGACCTTTGCAATGTGGCAAAGGCAGGACCGCCGGCGTGGGATTACGCTCGAGGACCTCCGTCCCGCGGACGCTGGCTTGTGGACAACCCCAGCAAGCCTGCGTTCCTCCGTCAAAGCGAAGTGACATGAGAAGTGTAAGCTGCTGGGCCGGAGGGAGGGGCCCGGGCAGGAGCCCACGTCCTCGCACGCAGGGACCCACGGAGCACCGAGGACACACCGGCGAGAGGAACCCGCGCTTCACGAGAACACCAGCGCTCTCCCAGTGCGGGAGCCCATCTGGTTGCTCGGGTCTCTAACTGGCACCAAGCGCGAGCATTCCCCACCCCCACTGGCAGCACTTGCAGGGGACAGCGGTGCTGCACGTCTGGGGTAGCCTGGACCCCCAGCGAAAAACCCCGAACCGAGGAATCGAGGTGCGGAGCCCCAGCTGGGGCCACTCGCACGTCTGTTGCGCACCTGTACACATCGTGCTTGGTGTCGAAGAGCCGGCTCTTCTCCCGGATGCGCTCCGGAGGGAGGTAGGCGATGGTGCCAAACAGGCCGTCCATGCTGAGGTCGTGGGAGTGGGACAGCCCGTTGCACTTGGCCAGCCCAAAATCAGAAATCTGCAACAGAGCGAGGAAACCAGCGATCAGCGAGCTTCGTGGGGCCCCCGGGGAGGCGCTAGGGCTCTCCCAACCCCTCCCCTCTGCCGGGCCACAGGGCTCCGTCCCCACACTCCCATGTCGGCGCGGTCGGGAGCCTGCCGTGGAGCGCCGGCCTCCGGCTCCTCCAGGGAAGGCACAGACGGCTTTGGAGGAACCGTGTCCCGGCCACTGGGAGCTCGACGTGCAGGGAAGAGATTACGCTTTAAGGAAAGAATTCACTGAGAGGCAGAACTCTGGGAGATTACAATCTTACGCCTGCCACCGGGCACGGCCCGAGTCGGCCTAAAGGAGAAGAGCGACCGTGGGGTAGTCGGGGTTTCAGAGGACACATGAGGGCAGGGCCGGGAGTCCTGCCGCAGCTGCCGGTCACGCCGCAGTCCAGCTGCAGCGGGGGGCGGGCCACAGCATGATCTTTAAAGGGAACTGGGCCTTCAGACGCCCTTTAAAGCAAACAAGACACACACCATGCAGCCTCGAGGAGGCATTCTGCCCTCCACCCGGAACCGCGCGCGATCAACAGACACTTGCTGTCTCCTTTCCTGAACACGAGGCATCCACATAGAAGGCGTGACGCACCTCTCCTCCCCGTGCGCCGCCCGCCCCGAGGGAGCGCCCGGACCCCAGCTACGCAGGCCCCACACCTCCGCCTTCTCCTCTCCTTTGGGACCAGGTGTCCGGCGAGCTCAGGAAGCTCGGGGGACCCCACGGCGAGAGGGAAGGCGTCACCGGCTCCCCGCAGCGCAGCCCCCGCTGGCGTGCGTCGGGCCCCCCGGACGCCGGCTGAAGCTGTGTGCGTGGGCCCAGGCCACACTCCCTGACACGAAGGGGCTGGGGGTCCACGTGGAAAACTGTCCCTTCGCGGTCTCTTCCAAGGCTTACGAACTGTTGTGACGCCTTCCAGTGAAGTCCAGGGCCCCACCTCAAACACGCAGAGGGAGGGAGGGAACGGGGCTGAGCTGGGCCTGACTTCTGGGCGCGCGTGCCCTGGGCGTCAGCACCGCTCAACACAGGGAGAACGCACCCCCGGTCACCCGGACCTACAAGGGCGCTGGGACCACACCTGCCGGGAGCGGCTGGACAGAACAGGAGCAGGACGGGGCCCAGCCGGGACCGCATGGGGCCATGCCCGGAGGGTCCGCCTGGCTGTTGCTGGGCCCCGGCTGCCCATGTCGGCCTCCCAGAAAACTCCCGTGCACCAGCCTGCCCTGCACGTCCACAGAGCTGCTCCGGGCGGAGACAGAGCCGGCCCGGGACCTCTCCAAGTCCACAGTGCAGATGTCTCAGTTCGAACTCTCAGCCGCTTCAGCCCTTCAAGTTCGGACGTGGAGACCCACTGGGGTCCGGGGTCCGACCCCGTGCCTCCCGCCCCGCTCAAGCCCTTCCCCTTCGTTTCTGCATTTCCGTTGTCCACCTCAGAATGTCCTCGGTGTGAGAAAATAACTATAAATTTCACGTAAAAGCCACAGCAACGAAATGCAGATCAGAAATCCAAATTCTCTCCCCTGACCCTCCGCGCCACCTGCCCCCACCCTCCACCGGGTACCTCCTCACCCCCTCCCTGCCCTGTCCTGCCCAGGGCCCGTCTGTATGATCCCGGACACCGGGGCCCGGGCCATCCCAGTGTCTATCATGTATACAGCAGGTGCCCTATAATTTGCAAACAAACTTTCACATCCAGCCCCCGCCTCAGTACTGCTCGGTGCTCAGAGATGCCACCGGAACGTGGGCCCTGCTCCCTCCGGGCCCAGCTGGACGAGACCAAGGAAGGGCCTGGTCAGGGCTGTGCTGGCTTATGGAGCCACAGGAGCACGGACCCTCAGGGTCCCCCGGCATACGGTCTGGTCTGGGCCGAATGGACCACAGAAGCCTTAAACTAAACCATTCCAGGGGCCGCCTGGCCAGCTGAGCGGGTGGGGTACGGGGCTCTGGATCCCCGCCGTGAGTTCAAGCCCCACACTGGGGGTGGAGCCTGTTTCAAAAAGAGAGAAAATACAGTAACAATAAACGAAGCTTTTTCTTTTCCGCTTGAGATGGGCTTGCTCCCCTGGTATTTCACACAGTTCACACTAACGTACATGTAGACTTAACGTTAAGTCTCTGTACCGCACTCTGCAAAGTAGGCATCTGCTCTGAAACCGTGACCTCCAGCCACCCCTGCTGAGTACAGAAAGGCAGTCTTGAGGGGCCCGAGGGGAGGAGGGAGGCAGACGACTTGATCTCATTTCAGGATTCCAGATTCAAGTCTTATCATCCAGATCATCCCAGACCACAGGCCGCCCCGAAATCTGCGGGCCCGTCCCTTGATACAGAAGCTCAGACACTTCCCTCCATGCCGCACCTCGGGGACTCGGGAAACGTGTGATGCAAATACGTCATCTGTCTGTGCGGCTGAGCAGTGGTCCCAGAAGAGCAGCCCCCGGCCCCCGGGCCTTCTGGGCTGATGGCGGAGGGGACCGGCCTCAGTCACCCCCAGCTCCTTGGGACCCACTGGGTTCTTCGAGGAGCTTCACCCGTTTCATGAAACGGCCACCAGCACCAGGCTGCCCAGCCGGCATGCGCATGAGCGGGAGAAAATCGTGTTCAAACAGAGGAAGCTGGCAGCAGATGCAGGCCGACCTACCAGGAACGCAAGCCCCAGCACCCGGTGTGGAGAACCGCGCTCGTCTCCCTACTGAGCAAGCAGTAAGTGCGCACCGTGCACCCAGCACTGGAGACGCACCCCGGACAGAGGTCGGCATCGCCGGGGGCAAACAGGACTGTCTGGCCACCCATGCCCACGGCGCCAACAGCAGCGCCGTCACCACGCACGTCCGCGGGCCAGGCGCTGGGTCAGCCCATCGTCACCTCCGACCCTCACTACAACGCAGAGGGGGCCCCCACCCCCAGGTGACAGCTGGGGGTGGGGACTGCACCCCTAGGATCTGCTTAGCTGGTGAGCACCCAGCAGCCCCTCCCCTAATCTAACTTAGCCTCCCACTAAGAAACCTAGAATTTTCCATGACCTTTCTGCCTATGCCCCCTCCTCCTGCAGCAGGAAGTCTGATCCTCTCTGCAGACCCCGTACCCCACCCCGGTAGAACCCCCACCCCCAGCTGGAGTCCCCAGAGTAACGCCTCCCCCACCCGGTGGGCGACCTGTGGGGCACCTGCCACCTAGGACCTGTCCAGCCCTCGTGGGACACCGCTGTGGCCCACGCTCAGTTTGTGTGAATCTAGTACAGGCACAGACCCCGTGGCTATTGCCACTGATGGTGGACAGTGGCTGAACCCCTGAGCCGCAGCTTAGCAGGACCCGTGCCCCCACCCAGGGCACCTGGCCTGCGGGAGGGACCCCTGGCTCACCCTACGGTCTGCCACTGCCTCCTCGGGCTCTCGTGTACGCAAGCCCAAGGTCGAAAGCGGTGCTCCTCCCCGGGTACCCAGAGGACCGCACGCTCCCTGACACAGCCCTGTGATGTCAGTGGAGGCAGAAGGTCCCGTGGGAAGCCAGCACGCCGGCCGGAAGGAAACAGCTCCAGTAAAGCCGGGAACCGCCGTGGCACCCATTCACGCCCGACTGCTTGTTAGGAGGGTACCTCCACCTGCCGGCTACTGTCTGATTTCCAGGCGACACCCATTCAAGGGGCAGCTCGCAGTGGACAGGGATCTCCCCGTTGGCCTTGGAGCCGCAGGAGCAGGCCGCCTGGTCGCCGCCTAGTCGCGCGCCTCCTTCCAACAGAGCCCAGGGGCAGGGCCAGACTGCACCCGGGTCTCTCCGAGCCCTCGGGCCAGCACGGGAGGGGGTCCGGCAAGTGTGGGGCGACCAGGCAGGGAGAGCAAGTGTCCGCAGGTGAGTGTCTTCCAGGAACGGTTCCCACAGGGAACAGAAAGGGGCTCAGGCCTTGGCTCCCTCTGGCGCGCTCCTGGGCCCGTGCAGGGAAAGCGCGGGGGCGAGTGCACCCCGCAGGCAGGCAGACAGCCCCGGGCCTGCCAAGCGAGCCAGCGTCACCCCACAGAGAAGGCGCATGACGCGTGTCACCCTGGTGTCCACAACAGGACCCCGGACACGAGGGCCCTGCAGAGGACAGCCTGAGCCAAAGAGCACAAACCCGACGCCGTTACGAACTGCAATTCCAGGTGGCCAGTGCCTGGCTTTAGCTCTATGATCCCTCACACTTTTCTGTTTCATAAACTTACCCCGAAAAAACAAAAACCAGGAGCAGACCTCAGGGGCCTGGCATCACGAGAATGAGCCCCCTCCGGAGCTGTTCCTGTGGAGCCTCCGTTTCAGATCACCCCCAAATCCCACCACCGCCATCCGGAGACCACGGAAGGGGGTGCAGCCGTCACCACAGAGCCCGCGGGCCCACGGAGACAGCCCACCCACAGCGCACCCAGGGGCGGACTCCTAGCCGGATTTCAGTAAGATCTAAGTAAGACCCGTGTCAGGTACCCCGGAAGCCTCTTTTTCCAGGGTGCCCAGAATTCAGGCTCCTGCTCCAGGATCTAGGGGAGCGACCCGGGTGCCGAAGGGGCCATTCCCCGGCTACGTGTTGAGGGGCTCACACTGCGCACGATGAGACGGGGGTCGCTGGAGTCCTTCTGCTGACGGAGGCCTTTGCTTCGAGGGCCCCCCACGCACTGTGCCCTCTCCGCCCTTACCCCCCCGGCCGCCAGGGCCCTGCCCACGGTGCCGGGCGCATCCTACCTTGACATGGTAGTGGGCGTCCAGCAAGATGTTGGCGGGCTTGAGGTCCAGGTGCAGGAGGGGCGGCGCCATGCAGTGCAGGAAGTTCATGCCCACGGCCGTCTCGTGGATGATGCGGAAGCGCAGATCCCACGGCAGCGGCTCGGCCGCCAGCAGCTTCTCCAGCGAGCCCATCTCCATGTACTCCATGACCAGGCCCACGGGCTCCTGGCATATGCCGTACACGGGCAGGATGTAGCGGAACTTGGCCATCTCCATCTTCCTGGCTTCTTCCAGAAGCTCCCCACGCTCCCTGGAAAAGTCGAAGACGTGAGATATGCACGGGGCTCCCCAGCCACTGACACGGAGACCCGGAGGCCACCAGCTCTGCGAGCGGAGAAAATGACCCCCACGTATGTCCCATGATCCCACTCGGAGCCTCCCAAGGTCACACGTCTTAGAGATATCCAGGCACTTCTGTGCATGGGGGAACGTAACACTGATTATTATCTGAAAACCCAGGGGTCACCAAGCAAGACGGCCAATGCCGGCACTCCTGTCTCCTGGGACGACGGAAGAGGAGTTTCCTTGAGACAATGCATCCGTCCCAAGACCCCCAGTCACTTGTGAAGCCCAGCACTCCGTCTGGCCCAGGGTCCCCTGAATCCAACCCCACACTCACGTCACTGGCATGTCAGCCGGCGAAGCCACCTTCTTCTAAAACCGTTGTTTTGGTTATAGTAACATATAGGTAATGGAGTTTTTGTCTTAACCACGCTAAGTGTACAGTTCGCAGGCATCACATACACTCACGGGCTGTGCAACCATCACCACGCTCCACACCCAAACCTCGTTCATCGGCCCAACAAGAACTCCGTGTCCATTCAACCGGAGTCCCGTCCTGTGGGCCCCGCTCACCCCGGGCTACCTCCTGCCTGGACGGACTCATCCACGCATCTGACGGACGTGCAGTCCCACAGCGCCTGTCCTCCTGTGACTCAGCATCTCAGCACAACGTGCTCATGCGTCAGCTGTGCCGCAGTGTGCGTCCAAGCCCCATTCCTTTTCCGGGCTGAATAATGTTCCACCAGAGGAACATGTCACCCTCACGTACCCACTCATCTGACGGTGGACATGTAGGTGGTTTCCCACGTCAGGTTACTGTGACTAAAGCTGTATGCTGCACATGCTGGTGCACAAGTATCCGCCTGCGTCCCTGTTTCCAAGCCTTTGGGCTCCACACCCAGGAGTAGGACGGCTGGGCCATCTATGCCAAACCTTTTCAGGAACCCCCAAGCACTGCGCACAGCCTGCCCTCAGTTCTGGCGGGAAGACAGTCTCCCCCGTTCAAGCCACACGGCCGTGCCTGCTTTCCCACTTGCGGTGCAGACCGGCGGCTGTGGGTGCAGAGCTCCGGACGTTTGCTCCCGGGCCCCCCACAGTGTGTCGGGCCAGGGTCCAGGGTCACACCTGGTACAGCTGCAAACTCACAGCCTGGAGTCCCCGTACCCTGGCCTGTGTCAGCAAAATGGAACAAAAGTCCCCGGGTGCACGCAGGAGAAAGGGCTGAATCACAGGAGGCGGCTTGGTCACATGCCATTGAGGTCAGCGGTGGTCAAAACGGGACACCATCAAACGCACCCTGCAAGCTGGCCAAGCCGAGACTTCCCAGCCCCAGGGTGCTGGGGGGATCTCAGCCCCTCGGCCCACACACCCCACCGCTGCGGCGGGGTCTCATGAGCATCCGCCAAGAATCTGTAGAGCAGGCGTCGCAGGGAGAGGATCCCTGAGTGTCGATCAGGGATGCTCGCGTACCCGCGGCTCTGCCCCCGCCCAGGGAAACGGAACAAAGTCTGGGACATTTTGGGTGTCATGGCTCAGGGCTGCCACTGGCATCCAGTGGGCGGGAGCCAGAGACGTGGCTCGGCGACCCGTGGTGTGTAAGAGAGCTCCCAATGCAGAGTTGCCCAAAAACCGCGCCAAGCCTGAGAGCCCTCGTGCAGACCCAGCTTCAGTGCACCTCCGCCAACTTTAAAATAAACCACCCAGACCAGAGCAGCCCACGTAAGCACCCCCAGCATTCACTCTAACTTCACTGTTTCCACGGGCAGCTCATACTCAACGAGGGAGCCATGAACACTCAGCAGGGACCAGGGCGTCTTCTTGACACGCGGTGCTCGGGAAGCTGAGGAACATGTGCATGTGGACATGTGCATGGACACCATGTGCCCTGGTGTCACCACTCACGGAGATTAACTCAACGTAGGTCAAAAGCCTAAAAGCAAGGTTGGCCATGGTGAAACTAGCAGAAAACATTAAGAAGCTCATTAACATCCGTCCTGGCAATGAGCTCTTTGGACATGATACCCTAAGCAAAGCACAAAAGCAAAAATCAGCAAATGGGACTGCATCCAACTCAGAAGCTTCTGGGCAGCCAAAGAAACAACGAACAAAATGAAGGCCTCCAGGTTGGGAGAAAAATCCTGCAAACCACCTAATGGATAGGAAGTTAATACCCACAATAGGTAACAAATAAACACAACTTAAAGAAAAAATGTGATTTTAAAATGGGAAGAAGAACTAAACAGACATTTCTCCAAAGAGGACATCACAATGGCCAGCAGGCCCATGGGAAGATGCTGGGTATCGCCAACCATCAGCAAAGTATGAATCAAACCCACAGTTATTGGCCTCACACCCATCAGGAGGGCTTGCGTCACAGACGTGGAGGAACAAGTGCTGCAGAGGACGTGGAGGAAAGGGGAGTCCTTACACACTCCTTACACACTCCTGGTGGGAATGCACACTGACTCAATCACTGCGGACGACATGATGAAGGTTCCTCCAAAGAGTTAGAACAAAACTGTCAACGTAATGAAAAGAAGGGCCATCTGTACCCCAGTGTTCATAGCAGGAGCGGCCACGGTTGCCAAACTGTAGAAAGAACCAAGATGCCCTTCAACAGACAAATGGATAAGGAAGATGTGGTCCATATACACTATGGAGTATGATGCCTCCATCAGAAAGGACGAATACCCAACTTTTGTAGCAACATGGACGGGACTGGAAGAGATTATGCTGAGTGAAATAAGTCAAGCAGAGAGAGTCAATTATCATATGGTTTCACTTATTTGTGGAGCATAACAAATAGCATGGAGGACAAGGGGAGTTAGAGAGGAGAAGGGAGTTGGGGTAAATTGGAAGGGGAGGTGAACCATGAGAGACTATGGGCTCTGAGAAACAATCTGAGGGGTTTGAAGGGGCGTGGGGTGGGAGGTTGGGGGAACCAGGTGGTGGGTATTAGAGAGGGCACAGATTGCATGGAGCACTGGGTGTGGCGCAAAAACAATGAATTCTGTTACACTGAAAAGAAATTAAAAACAAAACAAAACAAAACAAAACAAAACCAGAACTGTCACACAAGGCCTCTGGGAGGGAACCCAAAGGCAATGAAAACAAATCTCCACAAGAGATCCGCACACCCACGTTCACCCCAGCATTATTTACAACAGCCACGATACAGAAACAACCCAAATGCCCATCAGGGGACGGAGGGGTAAAACGCGAGCTGTGGTGCACACACACCGCGCGCAGTTTCTCAGCCGCGAGAAGGCAGGCTCTCCCGCATCTGCAGGAGACGGACCTTGAGCACATTACCTGTGCCAAGGCGAGCCCGATGGAGAAAGTTCTGCGTGATGTCACTGACATGTGGAATCTAAGAAGGAATCAAGTGGTGGTGACCAGGGGCCAAAGGTGGGGGGTCAACACCGACGGTGTTTAAGGGCACAAGCTTGTCCCCAGTGTGAAAACAGCCGCGTACAGGTGAACACACACAGTCTGTTGCACAGGGACAGTAAGTATGTAATATGGTAAACATCACTCCGCTCCGAGCTATGCGAATGTATCAATGTATCAATGTTACACAGTCTTCACCTTAAATTGACGCAATGTCAAATGCACCTGATGAAAAGAAGCGAATCTGTTTGTCCTGGACAATGGGTCGCAGGTATGTGCTGGGGAACGTGCTTTCTAATCAGCTCCTAAAGGAATGGTCCAGAACCACATGCCAGACGCGCCCTCTTGCATCTTGGGAACTGAGCAGGTCCAACACGGGCACACGGCCACGCATGCAGTAGGCCAGGGTGGCCTCAGGGGTGCCCCCAAAGTGCAGGTTCTGGCACAAGCAGCCCAGAACCCACTACAGGGGCTCTTCCAGGGCCCGGACGCACCTGGCCCTGCCGCCCTCCCCACCTGCACTCGTGTGCCAGCCCGATGGAGAGTCCCACGAGGCCACGTCGGACGGACCTCCTCTCTGCGACTATAAGCTACCAGGTATCACACACTTAGGAAAACCCTTCCCAGGGAGGAGGGCCCGCTGGCGAGAAGGCACCCAGATCCCACGGCAAAGACAGCAGCACCCGAGGTCCACCTGCCCGGAGCACCTGCGCTCAACAAGGTCACCGCAGCTCCGGGCAGAGAGCGAGAGAACCGGCGAGGAGACCTGACGGGGCTGGGAATGGAGGGGACGGCCAGCAAGGATGCCCTCGCTCTCTCCTGGGGGTCAGAGGGGGGCCCTCACCGATGCTGGGGGAGCACCCCGGAGGAGGTGGAGAATCTGGTTTGGAACACACTCAAGGAGCAAAGACTCCCCGTGGCCGTAGGAACCAGGGACCCACAGATGGGGAATGGAGAGGAGATTACTGCAGCACAAAACTGCGTTTAGCGCAGCTTGCTTGCGCAGCACGCTGTTAAATGGCCAATGAACGGAGAGCCGAATGCCCACAGGAGGGCAATGCTGCCTATGGCGGCGGGCGGGGGGGGGGAGGGGGTCCCGGTGCAGGGTTGAAGAGCTGCTTGCACCCTCCTAAGGAAACTCAGAAGGTCCACCAGCCCCTCGCACACAGAGGCAGACCCCAACCCTGCCCCGGGCTCCACAGGCATCAAGGGGGAGGGGCTGGGTGCCAGCCTCAGGCCCCGAGGAAAGGCTGGTCATTTAAAGAGAGAGCAAAGTGATACCCCAGGCCCAGTCACCTGCACTGAACAGGACAACCACCTCCCAGCACCCACTACTCCCACTGCCTACCACTACGACCAGCACTCACGCCCCAGTAACCCTAACCCTAACCCTAACCCAGTTGCTACCCGGGCACAGCCGCTTCTGTTTCCCAGGTGGTTAGAAATCGGTGTTAGAACTTGTCTGATGCTATTGCTTTTGTTTTCTTCTAACGCGGCTGGCTTGCCTCCCCTCCCCTCCCACTGTGTGTCTGTGGGGCCCCGCGTCCTTCTGTCCTGCCCAGAGACCCACCTGCCATGGAAAAGCAGTGCCGGATGCCCCTCCCGGCCCACAGGCCCAATGGCTCGGGTGTTACCGGCTGGACAGTGACCAGGGAGGGTCACTGCCCATGCAGGGCATCCAGAGATGAGCCCTCCAAGCCTGACTGATAACCAATCGGATTCTGAGAACAAAGTCAGCGACACTGAGGTGGAATTTCTCCTTACCCCAAGCTCTGGGCTACTTTGCAAATAAAGAGTTTTCTTCCCTTTGCCCCAAGGGCGCAGCACCTAAAACCAGGGTGACTTCTGATCCCTCGCCAAGCTCATCAGTGGCGGAACAGCCCCACTGGCAACACACCACTCACCCCCCCCCCCGCTCCCCCAGCCCCAGGCCCTTTGCACTCGACCCAATATGCCTTGGTTCAAAAACTCAGAAAGGCCTCCCTCTGCCTCCCCACCACCAGGCCCCCGTGCTGGTGTCCTGAGAGCCCCGTGCCCTCTTGGGAAGAATGCCAGGCAGGCTTTGCACAACCAACCACTCGTGTAAGGACATTTCACTGGGGAAAACCAGCCAGCTTGGAAAATGGTCTTCTGGCAACTCCGGCAGAATGCCCTGGAGCACAGTGGACCCCACCCGTCGCCACAGCTCCCCAGGGCAAGGAAGGGGGTCCCCGGACAACCTCGGGGAGGTCTCGGGGGACACGGAGAGACGCCTCACAAGGGCCTGGGGAGGGGGCTGACCTGGGCCCCAGAGCGCTGGCATTGTTTTTGTTCAGAAGGGGTGGGCACAACGATTTTGGGACCCCACCCAGCCGAAATCCCAATGACCCCACCCCTCAGCTTTTCTTTAATTGCTCCAGGGACCCCCCCCCAACACCTACACCCCAACAGGAGGCATCTGCAATTCAATGGGCCTGGAATGAGCCCTCCGCAGGGAGCCACCCAGCGGGACTGAAATGCGCTCCCTGAGCAAAAAGAAACCACCGATTGTTTTCCTGTCAACAGCAATTACTTTTTTTTCCATATACTTCCCCTCCAGGCAGACGACAGAGAAGAAACTACAGACCCCGGGCTCCTGGAGGACCCCAGCGCAGGGAGCTCCAGCCCCATCAGGGTCCGCATGACCAAACCCCTCTCTTCGCTGTTAGAGTCAAGCTCGTGACCACCCGAATCCACGGACCTCAGTCTTTGTCAAAGCACCCTAAAAGTTGTGACGGGCCTCCAGAGTATCTAAAATCGGGCCCATTTCGGCAGGACCGGTGTCACATTTCTCTCCGGGGACCATTTCAAAAGCAGCTCCTTCTGGGGAAGGCTTAGGAATTCGGTTTCCCAGCAGAACCGCCAGGGCGCCCCCAGGCCCAGCACCTCCTCTCTTGGTCCCAGATCGAAAAATCTCTGAGCGTTAACAGGACTGAGGTGGGGCTCCTGGCCCCGTGCTCCTTCTCAACAGCACTTACAGTAACTCAACTTTTTGCTCACTTAGGACTGGCCGAGGCTACTCTCCCTCCCGGGGAGGGCAGGTGCGAGGGAAATACCAGAAATTCACCAGACAGACCGCTCAGGAACTTCAGAAACCCCAGAGGCCGACGGAGAGGGACACCAAGGGTTCCCTCAGGAGGAATTCAGGGTGGAAAGGGCGAAAGAACAGGATGAAACGGCGGCGGCGGAGGCGCAGGGCAGTGCGGGGTGGGGGTGGGGGTCGGATGGGGCGAAGGAGAGGAGGAACCGAGAGCTCCTGCGAGGGGGACCCAGGAACCGGCTCTGGGAAAGGCAGCGGAGAAAAGTTGAGTCACGTGCGAGCTGCGGCCTCTGGGCCCGGCCATCCCAGTGCGCACCCAGGGAGCCTCCGAGGGTTCCCACACTGCTATTTTTAAACCTGACAAGAAACGGGCTTGTCAGATTGTCAGCTCTGTAGCTGCAAACGTGGGGTTTGCTCAGGCTCGTCCGGACTAGCCGGGGCCCGGGGGCCTGGGACGCAGTGGCTGTGGGCCTGGTGCTCTGTTATTCAGGGCTTCCTCCTAGCCCGGGGGAGGGGCGGCGGCCTCAGGAATGGGGCCTTTGGGGTCACTATGCTTGCTGAAATGGAAACACGCCCAACCCTAGACTCCACCCTGGCCCTCGTGACCCCTCATCAAGGTTCACCAGGGAGGCCGAAGCCACCAGACCTGCCCATAAGGAGTGGGAAACACAGACCGATCCCTGAAATCCCTGAAGACCCCCTTGGAAGCTCCCTGGGCAGGGGCTTCTCTGCCCCCGACCCCGCCACCATCCCGGGGACCCTCCAGGGCCGCCTGGGGTTGGGCAGCCCCTGCCTCCCCTGCACACAAGCCGGAGGCCGCGGCTGCTCCGAGGGGCCTGGGGAGGGGTCTGGGGGTCGCGGGCAGGGGCTGCTCCCAGAACCCCGCAAAGATCCTCTTTCCCATTTCAGGGAACATCTTGCAAACGGTGGGGCAGGGAGACCACCAATTTGGCAAGACAGGTAGCAAAACCACACTGCGAGGTCTAGCCGGAAGCTCGCAGGCCTGCAGTGCCACCAGCCCGTACTGGGCTACCTGGAACCGAACACCGTCAGCCATCAGCCGAGCAGAGCTGGCTTCTCCAAAAGCAGAGAAATCAGCCACCGCGGCACATGCAGAACTCCAGCCTGCCCTACCGGGCCGGCCAAGTGTAAGAGGTGAACCTCTTCCTGTTGGGTGATGCTGACCTCGGCCTGGCCGCCCAGGACATGCCAGCGCCTGCCTGCTTGGGGCAGGGCAGGAAAGGCTTCCAGTTAAAGGACAAAATACTTTTCACCCAGGCTACGCAACATCCTCAGTGATCTGCCTTGTGTGGAGAAACCCTAGCTCCGTCTGGGCCACCCAAGAAACAAGGACCCAGCGGCTGGAAATCACAGAGTCGGGGGATGCAGGAGGAGGTGTCAGCCTGGGGACGAGCCTGCACTTGGCTTGCTCTGACACCAAAAAATTGGCATGACAAAAGTTGCTGATGAAGAAAGCTCACTTTAACCCAGACTCCATCCGACACCTGCCCCCCAGACCCCGAGAAAGCTGCTAGGGCCAGGGTCTTGCCTTTCTGAATCTAAGCACTAGCTGGTATTCAAAGCAGTTTGGATTTTATCAAAATAACCACAGCGCCCCTCCCGGCCTGAGAAGTTACCAGGATCTGGTGCGGGGAGGAGAGGGCTTGCACAGCATCTCACCGCTGCTGGTGCTATCTTTATGACACCTGCCACCACTCTGCCGAAGTTTCCAAGAAACACTGGGTTTGAGGCTTAGAACGAGGAGCCTCCGAGAGCAGTACCGTCTCATCTCCTAGGCCCAGAAGAAAACATGACGCGGGGAGCACACGGGGCTGAGGGCACAGCAATCCTTCTACCTCAGGCCTGGGGACTCAGCCAGCCCCTGGGAAGGCCATCGCCACCATCCCACCTCCCAGAAGCCAAGGATTACAAACCAGGCATTTGAGGCAGCAGAGGCTACGTGGGGTTTAAAACGAGCTGTTTTCCCTAGTCTGTGTGTGTCCGGGACTGACTTTGTAAGGCAGATCTCCACACAGAATACAAACACAACTTTCATGCAGAACACAAACTTTCACTAAGTGATCTTTTAAATGTGTCCAATCGAAGCTTACCTATAAACTCCTAAAATGCACATGTAAAAGGAGCTTCTCCACACCCCCCTCTCCCACCCCCAGCCCCAAAACGATGCACAGATCACCGTCCAGCAACTGTGTTTAACTGGGGTGGCCCTGTGTCCTTTCCAATCGTCATTAACTTGAACACCCCTGCCTGCAAGGCCGGGACAGGCAGGTTCCCACCGTCCTGGCTTTTGGACTGGAGCGTGGGGGTCGGGGGTTTGCAAGGAGGGAGGGAGCTCTGACTCGGACACAAAGCAGGTCAGTGTAAAGACCCCTTCCCAGAGGCTGGGTGTAGAAATAAAGTCGCTAAAACTAGAGTTTGCCTCGAGTAAGTGCTGCGAGAAACACGACCCCCAGGGCTACCTGCCGGACCCCAAGGCCGAGCCGGAGCCCCGCAGCCCGGAGGAAGCCTGGCCAAGCCAAGCCAGTACTTCCGACCGAAATAATTACCGTCTTAGACCAATTTGTGCTCCAGCGTAAATTACTAAGTGAGGCGAACGGAGTGCAGCTAACTCACAAAGCCCGGATCCCCACACGGCAATTTCTCTAAGCCGGGCGCAGACCGCAGCGCCCAGGCGGGTCCCGGGCGGGCCGGACGCGCCTCCGAGGGGCGCGGGTCCAAAGCCCCGAGAATCCGAGGCTTCCCGCAAGGCCCGGGAGCACCCCGGGCGCCTCACAGCGCTTCCACCCAGCGCGGCCCCCCGATGTGCCTCGGAGGAGCCGGAGCGGGGCCCGGAGTGCGCAACGGGACGGTGGAGCTCGACCCCCGGCCTCCGCGTCCCTCGGGCCGGGCGGGCGGCGCGGACACCGCCGGGGCTCACGGCCTCGCCCGGCGCCGGCTGGTCCCTCCCGAGCGCTCCGGCGGCGACCCGAGCCCCCGGCACCGCGGCGCCCGCCCCGGCCGCGCCACCCGCCCCGGCGCCCCCGCCCGGGCGGCTGACCTGTCGTCGACGTGCAGGCTGGGCGGGCACTTCAGCGCGAGCCAAGTCTTCCAGTGGACGTGGCGCACCTTGTACACCTGCCCGAAGCCGCCCGAGCCGACCTTCTCCCAGCCCGCGAACTCGCCCGCGTCGAACGTGCGCAGCAGACCCAGGGCCCACGGGCTCCCGCCGCCGCCCGCCATCGCGCGCGTCTGGCCGCCACCCCGCGCCGCCGCGGCCGCCCCGGCCGCCCAGGTGCCCAGGTGTGCGCCCCGCCCGCTGACGTCACTTCCTCCGCCGCCGGCCCCGCCCCCCGTCCCGGGGCGCCGAGGCCCCGCAGACCCGCGGAGGCGAGTGCGGGGTCACCGCGTCCGCCGCCGCGCGCGGCTGCCCGCCCGGGGGCGTGGGTGCGGGCGCTTGGATCCGAGTCGATCCGATTCTCCGCGCGGCCGCAGGTTTTCCCAGGTTTCCCGGTGCTGCCACTCGGCAGCGCTTTGCCAAAAAAGGACAAAGGGATCCAACGACGGGGGGGGGGGGGGGGCTTTCGTGCAAACCGCGGATCCTGGGCAGACTTGCCCCATTTTAGGTGTCCTCGTTGGCGTGCACGAAGGTCTCTACAACGTTACCACCGTGTGAGCTCGTGGATCTACCACTGCTGTCAAGATCTAGAGCAAACCACCACGGAAGGACTCCCCGCGCCCCTTTTCAGAACCGAACCCCCAAACCGTGCCCGCCACGAGTCTTACCTCTATTTCAAAAATTGTGTTATTTGCAAATATGTTCTATTTGCACCCAGGAATGACCTCGTGTGGGATCTTTTGGAATCCCTCCTCCCCCACCACCACTGGGCGTAATTCCCTGGAAATTAGTGTCTCGCTTTTCTACACTGAAGTTTCCACTTTGGAATTAAGTTTCTTTCTTTTTTTTAAATCACCCCAACAGCAAATCTTACGTTTAAAGGCAGGAAGTTACCTCCATCCTGTCCTAGAGAGCAGTATCTTTTGTATGCGTAGAACAAACTGGGGAGAAAAGCTTTTCCACCCTTGGGGAAAAATCCCCAGCCTTGAATGAGCTCAGATCTTGGAAAGATGTCTGAGTCAGAGGTCGAGAAGTATGATTGCAAACTTCAATGCCTAAACACCACTTACCCCTGTTGGACTATACAGTGAGGGAAGGTTTCTTCTGGGCCATAGGAGAGATACTGTGGAGGAAGGATGGGGGTCAGGGAGAGGGACCTAGGAGGGAGCAGGACGCTAACTGTATTTTTCTGTTACCCAAAGAAGGAGATGCTGATCCTAGCTGGCTTGTGGAAGCCTCAGACTTACACAGGCTTTACCTTCCTGCGGGCATATGATAATTCTATATTATTCCCTGTAACAGAGCCTTAGTGCTGCTTTGGAAGCCACCTACTGTCCCCTCCCCCACAGCGCTACTCTTTGGCCAGTGCTCACCTCCAGCCCCCACCCCTTGCCCTTGGGCCTCTTAGGCTGGAAGACCACTGCAGACTCCTCCTTGGCCACATAACCTTGAACCCAGAACTGATCTGGTGGAGCCTGGAGCGGCAAATGGTTATTGATTGTAGCAACGATAACTAACACTTACACGAACCTTCAAAAAATAATTGAGATTTTAAAGATACAAAGATAACTTAGAAGTAAATACAGTGGCTGTTTTGCTGCTGAAAAACAATGAATCGACTAGAAAGTGAGTCACTTGTGGGACGCTGTTTCCGGGACTCAGCAAGAGGCACCTTTCTCCAGACTTCCTCTGCTCCCGAATCTTACTGTACCAGGCTCAGCAACATGAGTGACTAACAGCCCACACTGGTCTAGTAATAAAATACAGCAATTCCTTTTATTTAATTATCTGGTGTTTCACTCAACAAATATTTATGGAGTGTCTGCTGCAGGCTCAGCGTGGGGTTCCTGAGCCCACAACCAGAGCCCACAGCCGCCTCCATAGACAGTCCCCAAGGGCAAGCGCACGGGGCAAAGATCAAGGCCATGGCTGGGTAAACCGGCAAGGCTCTTCTTGGACTTGGCTGGGTTCCTGGTGCAGGCCACTCAACCCACTCTGAAGTTCCATTTTTTTCATCTGTAAAATGACAACAAAGTCCCCTACAGGAGTCAAGAACGGAGCCCAGGCTGCAGACCCTGTGGGGTTAAAGGGTTAGGGTTAGGAGCACTGTTGTTGATGTTAACGGTCACTGGTCCTACGAAAGCCTGGAACCCTTAAGTGTAAAAGTGACTTACAGTCTCAATACTTTAGTGATTATTTGACTGTTGTTTATTTTATAATGCGAGGGGCCAAGCCTTTGTGGCTACGCTGTGGACCATCCAAGAAACCCCAAAGATCGCTGAAATGTAAAAGACACCTTACCGGTTTTGACAGAAAAAAACTTGATATTATATTGAGGTATGTATTTTGTTGTATTATTATGTTTTATTTTGTTGTGCAAATACTTAGCATAAATACATAGCAAGTACGAGTGACAGGTGAAAAGATTTAAAATGAACACGGCAAATCAATTTGTTGAATTGCTTCAAATCACCGGAAGGGCACGGAACATAAAGACTGTCATTTTTTTTTTTTTTACCTGTAACTGTTTTATCACTTGTAAGCTTTAAAAAAATTAATACTAGCATATCATTTTATGTTTGAGATTATGCATATACAAATTGAAATTTGAAGCTTTTAATGTTAGCTTTAAAATACAGTAAGTTAGCGGAATATTAAATAAAAATGTATGTTAAATTGAATTTTCCATTTAATGAGCTGAAGCAATTTTCTTAATAAATAGAAAAACTCATCCATAATTTTATAAGCCCTCGTGTTACCGGAAATGACTGAACCCATTACAGTGTCAATAATTTCTGCCAATGAAAACCTTTCATCAAGCATGAAGTTTCAGTTTTAAGGTATTTTAAGTAAAAACAAAAGTGGACTGACTTAAAGAAAACTCTTGGTTCAAGTTTTGCATCTCAGCCTCCGGAAGTGGTCGTCGTGAACATTAGTGACCGCCTGGAAGATTAGTGACCGCCTCTGTGCACCGCCCCAGGGGTGGCCCCGGCGCGCGGAACTCCGCGCCTCAGTGGGCACCTCCAGGGGCTCGAGGCAGAGGCTATCGGGAGGGGTGACCCCGAGGGCAAGACGCTCGACGAAGTGACGGTCGACCTGTCCGGGAGCGCGGGTGGGGAAAGCAGAGCACGGGGGAGGGCAGGGCAAGCCTCCGGGGACTCTGCCGCCCTTCACGAAAGAAGTGCCAAGTCCTACGCGGGGGCCTGGCCAGCGCTGTTCCGCCGGCGCCCCCCACCCAGCCCAGGGTCCTCCCGGTCCAGTGTGCGCGGCTGGGCGGGGATGTCCCTCACTCGGCGCGCTGCCCCTGCGTATGCCGCGGGAACCCACCGAGCGGGAGGCCCGGGAGCAGGCGGGTGCGGGGCTCTCCTGCGGCAGGGTCCCCGCGCCGGGACCGCGGGTGACTTTGCGGGCCCTGGAACCCGGGGAGAGGGGTCCCTGCCTCAGGATGGCCGGGGGGCTTCAGGGGGCCGGTAGGCGCGGCGTGGCCAGGTGCTGGATGAACAGTGCGGGTGTGTGTCACTCCTGCCGGGAGCGTCTGCCGCGCGCGTTGGTCCTCCCGGGGGTCCCCGGAGCGGCGCGCCGCCCTGACACGGCCCTCCTAGGCCACCGGCTCCCTTAGTCCTGGAGCCAGCCTGGGGCCACCAAGCCCGGGGCCCAGAATGACCCAGCGGCACCAGAATCCCCTGCGGGACCGCCCCCGGGGAAGGGCAGCGGAGCCCAGGGAGCCAGCTCCGAGCCGCGCCGGATCGTCCCCTCCCCGCTCCCCACCTCTCCCTGTCCCCGCCCGCGCCCTGTCCCCTCCCCCGCCCCTCCCTCCGGGAGGCGCCCCCTGGTCCAGCCCCCTCCTGCCGCGCGGGCTCCGCCCCAGGAAGGTGCCTTTGCTCTCCTCCTGCTGCAACTTGCTCGCTGTTCCAGAGAATTCCCTGCACGACTGGAGAGTTACTTGCTGAAGAGCAGAACTTGGTCACCGCTGCGATTCTGCACTCCCGAGCCCCGAACGGCCCGCAGAGCAAGATTCTGCCGCCCGGGGTTTGCGGGGAAGAGAAGGGGAGAGGGACCGACTTCTAACTCCTAGCTCTCAGCAAGCCGGTATCTTCCCTTCCTTTCCTTGAAGGGTAGTGACACACACGTTCCACCGGTCTCAGGCCCACAACGCAGTGATTCAGCATCTCTCCGACACGCTGCGCTGAGCCCGAGGACAGCCACCGGCTGTCCCCACACCGCGCCTTGTCCCTACCATGAGCTCTATTCCCGGTGCTGCGCCTTTCACGCCCTGACTCACTCCCCACCAGGAAGCCTCTGCCTCCTGCTCCCTCCTTCCCCCCAACCCCCAGCCCCCTTCCACTAATGCCCCCCCCCCCACCAGTTTGTTCTGTGTTTAGGGCTCTTTCTCTGCTTTTTTTTTTTTTTTTTTAAGATTTTGTTTATTTATTTGAGAAAGAGAGAGCATGAGAGGGGAGAAGGTCAGAGGGAGAAACAGCCTCCCCATGGAGCCGGGCACCCGATGCGGGACTCCTGGATCCTGACCTGAGCCTCATGACCTGAGCCACCCAGGTGCCCCTCTTTTTCTGCTTTCTGTTTGCTTGCTCATTTGGGTTTTTTTTTTTTTTTTTTTTTTTTTTTTTTTTTTTTAGATCCCACGTATAAGTGAAATCGTATGATATTTGTCTTTCTTGGTCTGACTTAATACTCTCTAGGTCCATCCATATTGTCACAAATGGCAAGATCTCATTCTTTTTTATGGCTGAGTAATATTCCATTGTACATGTATAGCATTTCTTTGTCCATTCATCTCCCCGTGGACGCTGGGATTGCTTCCATATCTTGCCTGTTGTTAATAATGCTGGAATAAACATGCCTTCAAATTGGTGTTTTTGTATTTTGGGGGTAAATGCCCAGTAGTGGAATTACCGGATTGTGGGTAATTCTATTTTTAACTTTTTGGGGACCTTTGCTACTATTTTCCACATTGGCTACACCAGTTTGCGTTCTCACCAGCAGTACAAAGAGGGTGCCCTTTTCTCCACATCTTCACCAGCACTTAATGTTGCTTGTGCTGTTGATTTTAGCCATTTTGACAGGTGTGAGGGGATATCTCATTGTCCTTTGGATTTGCATTTCCCTGATGATGAGTGATGTTGAGCACTTTTTCATGTTGTCTGTTGGCCATCTGGATGTCTTCTTTGGAGAAATGTCTGTTCATGTCTTCTGCCCATTTTTAAATTGGATTATTTGGGTTTTTTGGTATTGAGTTGTATCAGTTCTTTATATATGTTGGATACTACCTCTTTATTGGATATGTCATTTCCAAGTATCTTCTCCCATTTCATAGGTTTTTTTTGTTTTGTTTTGTTGATTTTCCAGAAGCTTTTGTCTTGATGGAGTCGCAAAGTTCATTTTTGTCTGTTTCCCTTGCCTCAGGAGGCATATCTAGAAAAATGTTGCTGTGGTCAATGTCAGAGAAATTACTGCCTGTGCTCTTTTCTAGGATTTTTTTTTAGGTCTCACATTAAGGTCTTTAATCCATTTTGTGTTTCTTTTGTTTGTTTTTGTTTTTGAGAAAGAGCATGCAAATGAGCAGGCTGGGGCAAAGGGTCAAAGGAAAGAGACCTGACCTAGAATTTTCTGGATCTAGGATTTTCGACCATTTAGACTCACTTCCACGTTGGCCTCAATGGTATCCTTCCTCTGGCAAAAATGTCATCAGAGTCTGACCGCCAGAACACCAGAAACAAAACACCAAATCACCTCCTAAGCATCTCTTGATGGAATTCCTACCCCCAGGCCAGCCCCTGGGCCTGTCAGGGTCATTTCCTGTCTGGGTCCCTGGTAGCCCTGCCCAGGGGTTCTTCAGGGAGGTTGTGAAAATGCAAATCTGACTTCATTGTTTCCGGATGCAGAGGGAGCCCCTCTCTAGCCTCACCCTCAAGTCTCTGGTCTCAGTCCCCCTCTCCCCCTGCACCCCCACCCCAAGTCCTCTGCCTGAGGCTCCATGGGGCCTTTGCACCAGCTGTCCTGTCAGTCAGGAAAGTTCTTCTGAGGCCTGCTTTACTCCCACTCTGCCCACCTCTCTGTCTTTCCCTACGTCCCAGACTCAGTTTCCTGGGACCAGCGCACGGGGCATTGTTTATTCGGGCCTGCTGGTGAATGCCTCTTTCCTCTACTCTGGGCTGCTCCTCTGGGAGACACCCTCTTGCCCCCTGTCCAGGTTCATCACTCACCACCACGCTTCCCTGTCCTGGCCGCCCTGGCCTTTCTGTTCTTCTACAATCTGAGCGCCTGCCTTAAACCTCTGCAGGTGCAGCTCCTCTCGGGGGACAGGCTGGTGCTCACCCCAGCAGGCCTCACATGCCTTTTCCTCTTTTGTTCAATGTCACCACCTCCCCGAGGCCTTCCCAGGTGACCCATCCAAAACAGCTTGATGCCGCCCCCCTGAGAGCCGCTCAGGGAGGCTGGAGTGGGGGTAGGACCTCTCTGTTAACACTCCTCCTGAAATGCATGGTGGGTTTGGTTACTCAGGGGTGAGTCCCATGTGCTCGCCGCCCGGAGAGTGCCCCAGAGCCCAGCCCGCAGGATATACTCCCTGAGCCCAAGACTCTCAAGCTTCCTCTGCAGACAGAACCCCTTGTCCTGGGGGACAAAGAGAGGCCCAGCACTTCATTTTTTAGCTAGTTAGGATCAAACAACCTGGGAAGTATTTACGGGAAAACAGTATGGCAGTTTCTTAACAAGTAAAGCATAAAATGATCACACGACCCAATTTCACCTGGTGTCTACCCAGGAGACGTGAAAACAGGAATTCCAATAAAGATGTGTACACAGGCGTTCCTAGCTGCATCATTCACGAGAGCAAATGGTCGGAACAAACAGCCCAAGTGTCCCTGGGTGGAGGGAGGGGTGAGAGCTTGTGGTAAACACACACCGTGGGAGGAAGGGGGTGGCCACCCTCACGCCCGCCGCCGTGTCCCGCAAAGCCTTCCATCTCCCAGGTGAGCACGGGCCAGGAGCCGAGAGCTGGCGGTAGCGCCGACTCCTCTGCACTGTCAAGATCAGGACCCGATCTTGGGTCTGTAATGGTGATCTCAGTGGCAAAGCGGGGATTGGACCCTTCTTACCTACGGCAGGCGGGGGGCCCGGGGTGGTCCAGAAACACAGCCAAGTGGCCCTTTCCAGCAACTTGATGCCTATTTCGAGCCATTTTGCAAAGGCAGAGGTGACTTCAAAAAGCAGGTCAGCAGACCCCAGCAGCGGAGTGGGACCAGACGGTTACCAGCAGCGCCTGATCTACGTTTACTGGACAACGGGGGAGATCGGCTGAGGTAAAGCAGCCGCCAGGAAGACCTGGGGGGCCTCCCTTGCTGAGCTCCTAGCCTTGGGGAGGAGGTGATCACGGATGATAAACCAGGCAGGCCTGGAGGGAAGGGCCCTGCTGGGCAGGGCCTACCTGTGGGGCCCCAGGCCCTCGGTGATGGGCCCGGCGTGGGGAGCCGGGCCCCCAGACCAATTCCTGGGCCCAGGGCACAGGCAGCTGAAAACAATGGGGCAGCGACATTGACCAGAATGTTCCACTCACTCCTGGAGGGGAGCCCTCCGCGTTTTGTCAGGACCGTCTTAAAGCTGGGGGCTGCCCGTGGGGTCTTCAGAGCCGTATGAAGGATCTAGGCAGCCCAACCAAGCGGGCAAGTCTGCAGGGACCCAACCGCAGAGGAAAGGAAAATGGCCGTGTCAGGGGCGAGGCCCAAACCCCGAGAGCCTCCCACAACCCCCGGAGTAGCAGGGGCAGAACTTGGGGGCTGGGTGCCCACAGGGCCTGGTGAGATCCACTGTTTGGGGCTGAACTGTGCCCACCCCCCCGACCCTCCAAGAAGACATGTTGTATTCTTAAACCCTAGTATCTGTAGAGGTGACATTTTTTAAAAAATGGGTTTATTTGTTTGAGAGAGAGGGCATGAGTGATAGAGAGGAGGGGGAGGGGAGAAGGAGGAGCAGACTCCTCACCGAGCAGGGAGCTTGAACTGGGACTCGATCCCAGGACCCCGGGATCATGACCTGAGCTGAAGGCAGAGGTTTAACTGACTGAGCCACCCAGGTGGCCCAAGCTGACATTATTTTTAAATGGGGTCTTTGCAGGTTATCAAGTTAAGAAGAGCTCACTGGGAGGGGGGGCCTTCTGCAGTGTAGGTGTCCCTACAAAAAGGGGATATTTAGACCTATGTGTACAAAGGAGAGATGACATAAAGACGCAGCGGGGGACGGTGGCCATGTGACCTCAGAGAAGTTTCCATAAGCCAACAACAGCTGGCAAAGGCCAGGAGCTGGAGGGGGCAGGAAGGACGCCCCCCACCCCACAGCGCCATCAGGGGGAGCCTGGCCCTGCCGACGCCTGCATCTCGGACTTCTGGGAGAGAACAACTTTCCGTTGGGTTGAGCCTCCAGTTCGTGGTCCGACAGCCTCGGGACACTAACCAACCTCAGACACTAGATCAGTGTCTTTGTCCTAGTTCTAAGGATCCTTATTTTGTCCCCAAAACGGGAGATACTGAATTTCTCTGTGTGCACTCTGGGCTGATGGGAGCTGGTTAATACGTCATCGGGGGTGGGGGGTGGGGGTTTGTGACGTTAACTTTACATGTCATCCTGACCGGCCCACAGGGTGCCCGGATATTTGGCCAGACGTACTGGGTGTGTCTGTGAGCTGTCTTCAATAAGACTAACATTGGAATCAGTGGACTGAGGAGAGCAGCTTACCGGCCCCACGAACGTGGGTGGGCCTCGTTCAATCAGTTGAAGGTCTGGAGGAAGTAAGTGCCTCCCGCCGCCACCTGACGGCCTTTAAACTGAAATAGCGACTCTCCCCGGGGCTCGAGCTTGCCCAATCGCCCGCAGATCTTGGGGCTTGTTAACCTCCAAAGTCATGTCAGCCACTTCCTAATGATAAATGGATGTGTAAGGAAGGCCCTGTGGCCTGGCTCAGGCGGGGCTGTCAGGGCTCCTGCTCAGCTTCAATACTGTTTGCTGAAGCCAGGCCAGTCTTCCCGGCACAAACGGCAGCGTTTTTGCAGGCTGTTTGGCATTTTATATTTTTTTTTAAGATTTTTTGTATTTGAGAGGGGGAGATAGAGCAGGGGGAGGGGCACAGGGAGAGGGAGGACCCCAAGCAGACTCCCCACTCCATGCAGAGCCCGCGGCAGGGCTTGATCTCGGGACCCTGAGATCATGCCCTGAGCCAAAAGCTAGAGTCAGACGCTTCATTGACTGAGCCCCCCAAGGCGCCCGTATTTTGTTTTGTTTTGTTTTGTTTTTTAAGCCATTTCTAAGCCAAGGCAGGAAAGCTTGATGCTACCGTTCAAGGCCGTGAAGTGAGCAGTCAGGGCGGGAGACTCCGCTTGTCAGGACAGGTCCTCTGACAAAAAGAGGCAGAGAAGCCGGGTGCTGTGTTTCTGCCGCGAGCCGGCTGGACCGTGAGGATCCTGAGACAGGCGTCTGCCGGCCGACGGCCTCCCAGCCCTGCCGGCCACTGCGGGGGGCTGAGCTTTCCCACCCACCGGGGCCCAGGATGGGGCTGCCCCCCCCCACCATCCACCATGGGTCACGCCCACCCCAGGGCCTTGGCTCTGCCAACGGGGTCTCTCCTATCGCGGCAGACGATCAGACGTCCCCAGCCAAGACTCTTCTCCCCAAGACATCTATTTGGAAAGGAATGCTCCCCGGGTACTGTTTCTCACACACACCCTGGCGGCTGTGCCAGATTCTCAAGGGAGCGTTTCCATAAGGTGGCCACCTGCCATCTGTGGACGGAGCGTGGGAACTGCAGCCGTGGGGCTGAGGAATCCGGAGGGCCCCTCGGAGGAGGAGTCAGCCCGACTCCAGACCACAGAGCTTTCATTCACTCCATGAGTATTTTTGGCGCACCTGCTGTGGGCCGTGGCTGCTGGGAGGGGGGCAGTGGGCTGGCTCTGCCCTCCCGGGTCGCTCAGTCCAGGTCTGGGTGAAATCCCAGGCATCCTGCCTGAAGGAGGCAGCACTGTGAGCTACTGATGTCGCTCCAGCTCTGCCCCGCCACCTCCCAGCGGCACCCCAGGCTCTCTTGCCTCAGTTTCTCCCTCTGTAGAATGAGAAGGTGATACTAAGGGTCCCTACTCACAGAACTGGGGGATTCATAAATGAATGTGTCCCCAGAACAGTGCATGTCCTGTGCCTGCACCACAGCGGCCTCTGACCGTCTTCCCTCCTGGTCCGTCCCGGCTTCCACACACCCCATAGCCGTGGCCGCATAGAATCACATCACAGTACAGTCAGTGAGGGAGCAAGCTGCAGCCGCTTCCCGCTTCTGTTCCGTGTGACCCATTTCTGTTACCGTATCACATACTTTGTAAAAGCAAAAGGTCAGGGGCCACCCAGAGCCCCATCGTGGGGGACCTTCACTCACCCACACACAGACACGAAGAGGGGGACGGGCCGTCTTGGCCCCCAGCTCTGGAGAGATGGCAGAGATCTCTGTGAACAGAGCAAGCAGAGGAAAGCGTGAGATGTGTGCTGCCCTTTATCCAAGACGGAGCGGGGGAGGCAGAAAAGCAGCCTTATCTCCATCAGCCTCTCTCTCTACCTCTCTACCTCTCAACTCTCTGTCTACCCTCGCTCATCTATCTTCTGTCTAGCTATGTATCTATCACCTCTCAGTTGGCTTCTATTTTAAAAATAAGCAGGGGGAGAATAATCCATGCTTTTGAAGGGTATAGGATGGAGACACAACTTTGCACCCACCTTCTCTTACAGCTTGGGCTTGGGACCCAAGTAAATAGCGCTCACACTTACAAAACCAAATTAACTTTTATTTACTTATTTTTAAAGATTTTATTTGTTCATTTGAAGTAGATACAGAGAGAGCATGAGCCGGGGGAGAGGGAGTGAGAGAGAGAGAAGCAGACCCCCCGCTGAGCAGGGAGCCCGATGCGGGGCTCGATCCCAGGACCCCGGGATCATGACCTGAGCCGAAGACAGATGCTTAACCCACTGAGCCACCCAGTGGCTTTCAAAATTAACTTTCAAAAAGCAAAAATAGAACAACTATATCAAAGGCATAACAAAATTTACCAAAAATAGGAGAAGATGAACCAAGTGTGGATTGGTGCGGTGGTTGGCCTGGCCAACCGGTGGGGCGCCGACGTGGGAATGGGAAGGTTCTTCTAGGAAAAGACAGGACGAACACAAAAGAACTCGGGAAAAGAAAGACCCGCCTCGGGCCTTCCCTAATAGTTACGGGTGGGTGTTTCCGTCCGGGCGGGTGTCGGTGTGGAGGGAGACAACGAAGGGCAGCCGTGTCACGGGGACAGGAGACGTTCGCTGGGAGAGAATGGAAGTTAAGGAGCCCTGAGTCTGCAAGGGAAAGGGCACAGAATAACAAGCAAAATTAATTTAAAAACCTGGCCACGCCAACGTGCTGTGAACTGGGCCGATTATCCATCGCAACGGGAGTCTTTCTGCAGAGGTCGCGGCCGCCAGCGCCCTTCTCTTCCTCCCGGCCCCTCCCGCCAGCTCACTTTATAGGAACAGGAACCCCGCTTCCGCCGAAATGAGCTGCGCCGGGCTCCGCCGAGTGAACCTTGAGGCCCTCCTAAGAGCAGAAGGAGAAGGAGAGTCGGGGCCGCTCACCCGCTCCGCCCACCAGATCGCTTCCTCCCAGCCCGAGGCCCGGGCACATGGTCGCATTTTACTTCTGCCTACTAATTGGAGAGCTCAGAGAACGCCTATTCACTTTTCTATAACAATCTGTCACCTAAAAGTTACGGGACGACAGTGGGTGCGAGTTACATGCCCAACGCTGCGGAACGGGCCCTGCAGAAATCAGGCTCTGCCTGCTTTCCGAGACCGATTCCCGGTCCGACCCCGATCGGAAGTTCTGGAAGGTGCGGGCGGACCCGCGCGGCCATCCCGCCCCAGGGGGTGGGCCGTGCGCCGTCTGGACACGCTCTCCGACCAGAGCCAGCGAGGTTCTGTGGCTGGAGGGAGCTTGGAGGAGAGCGACTTGAATTACATCATCTTGAAATTATTTTCCAACACAGCCCTGCTTTATGACGGCAGGTTTCATGTGGGCTTTAAAGCTTCAGCAAGTGGCGCATTAATTAAATGTTCATTTTTGAATTTGTTGAGAGCAAAGTCAGCATTTATTTTTCAAGAAAATGGCTCAGACCTGAAACCTATCTCATTGGAAGAGGGAAGAGATCACAGGAACGATGGAGAATGCACGAAACATACTAACTTCCATAAAACTTGATCTGCGGACGGCCTCCCTCCTAAGGTCCGAGGGACTTTATCCTGTGTGTGTGCACATGTGTGTCAGTGTGTGTGTGGATTGGTAAGTCTGAGCTCGAGTGCGTGTGCACACATGTGTGTGTGCGTTTGTGAGTGTGCACGTGTGTACATGTGAGCATGTGTAAGTGGGTTAGTGCGTATACATGTGTGTGCATGTGAGCGTGTATAAGTGGGTAAATGTGTGCACGTGTGTGCATGTGAGTGTGTGTACGTGGGTTAGTGTGTGTACGTGTGTGTGCATGTGAGCGTGTGTACGTGGGTTAGTGCGTGTACGTGTGTGTGCATGTGAGCGTGTGTACGTGGGTTCGTGTGTGTGCATGTGTGTGTGCATGTGAGCGTGTGTACGTGGGTTCGTGCGTGTACGTGTGTGTGCATGTGAGCGTGTGTACGTGGGTTCGTGTGTGTACATGTGTGTGTGCATGTGAGCGTGTGTACGTGGGTTCGTGCATGTACGTGTGTGTGCATGTGAGCGTGTGTACGTGGGTTCGTGTGTGTACATGTGTGTGTGCATGTGAGCGTGTGTACGTGGGTTAGTGCGTGTACGTGTGTGTGCATGTGAGCGTGTGTACGTGGGTTCGTGTGTGTACATGTGTGTGTGCATGTGCAAGCCTGAGCCAGAGAGTCCCCACTCAGCCACACCAGACCCCCCCAGCCCAGAACATAGCCAGAAGCACCCCGCACCCACCGCCCACACACAGAGCCCCTCACAGTCCACATCCGGCAACTGGGGGCCCTCGGGAACGGTGACGGCTGGAGCACATGGGGCTTTCCTGTCCCCCAAGAACCTTGAGGGCTGCCGGAGATTTGGGGAGATCTGGGGAGCACCTCCGGTGTGGGACGGAGAAACAATGATGACAGCAGAAGCCGGAGGACGCAGGGCGGACGCGGGCTGGAGGGCGCGGGCACTGACGGCCGGAGACCCGTGACCTCCGTGAGAGACCTCCCGGGACATGTCGCACCTGTGACATTCAAACAGCCGTGGGAAGAGAGAGAATCCAGACACCAGAAAGAACTGGAGGTCTACACACGATGGAGGTTTGACCAGAAAGAACTGGAGGTCTACACACCATGGAGGTTTGACCAGAAAGAACTGGAGGTCTACACACGATGGTCAACACTAAAACGTTTTTGAGGCCAAGGCAGAATCGCGGAGAGCGCGGCCCGAGGCCAGGGGATAAGCCGCCGAGGGAGACGCAGCGCACATCAGCACGAGGCCGACCCCCAACGACGAGGAACCCCAGAGGGAGAGCAGGGAAGACGGTCGGCGGGCAACCATCACGGGAGGAGCGCCAGGCGGTTCCTGGCCAGCAGGGTCCCGTTAACACACTTCATTTCGCTTCATTTCTCAGAGCAGTCTGAAGTTTCTGTTTTGAGATTTTGGAAAAATTGCGCGGAAGGCACAGGATCCCTGCAGACCGTCTTTCCTGCCCCCCTACCCTCCCGCCAGCTTCCTTCATTCCTGGCATCTGGTGTTCATGCAGGTACCTTATCTCCGTTTATGAAGCAGTATTGATAAATGATCATTAACTAATAATTCTTAACGAATGTTTAAATTAACTAAACATTTTATTTATTATTTTTTAAAGATTTTATTTATTTGACAGAGAAAGGGAGAGAGCAGCAGAGACAGAGGGAGAAGCAGGCTTCCCGCTGAGCAGGAGCCCGACGCCGGGTTCAGTGCTGGGACCCTGAGATCATGACCTGAGCCCAAGGCAGATGCTTAACCCACGGGGCCCCCCCAGGCGCCCCCTAACTAAACATTTAAACAAGTAAGTAACTTTGTAAAAGGCTCCCGTTTTTCCGCACGTGTAGATCGGTGTTGAAATGCTATCACTTTCCGTGGAGAGAATTTTCCCGCAACTAGCAAGTGTCCACGGGCAAGCACAGGAAAGGGGAGAGGCGTGGCCGGGAGAGGGAGGCTCCGCCCACACCATTAGGGCCGGTGCCTAGGGCGCTGGCCGGCCAGGGGGGTGCGAGCCCGGAAGCTGGGACACTGACCTGAGGTAGAGACCCAGGACTCGTGCCTGTTCCCCTGCTTGCAGATTCTCTGGATTCTTGTGTAAAAATCCCACCTGTTTACTTTCCTGCGTGACAGTGAGAAGACTCGTCCCCCACGGACATTCTGCAGCCTGGCCACCAGCGTCCCCTGAACCATAGCCTGGCAGGTGCCCTGTCTTCTGACCTGCCCTTGACGCTCCCCGGTTATCACAGAAACCGCTGCGCAAGGGCCACTCATCTCAGCGGCACAGGGCGCCATGCTCCAGGGACGAATGAGGAAGAAATCGAGGGAAACATGAAGACAGTGTGGTTTTTCTAACCTCAACTTGCAAACAAAAGCATCCAGCATGACATCTGTATTACTGCTCAAAAAGACTCCGTGGGGCGCCCGGATGGCTCCGTTGGTTGGGCAACTGCCTTGGCTCTGGTCCTGATTCTGGAGTCCCGGAATCGAGTCCCGCCTCGGGCTCCCCGCTCAGCCGGGAGTCTGCTTCTCCCTCTGACCTTCTCCCTCTCATCTCTGTCTCTCAATCTCTCTCAAATAAATAAATAAAATAAAAATTTTAAAAAGCCTGCTTTAGGGGCCCCTGGGGCGGCTCAGTTGGTTAAGCTTCCAACTCTGGGTTTCAGCTCAAGTCATATGCTCCGTGAGATCGAGCCTGGCATGGGGCTCCACGCTCAGGGGGTCCTGTTGGACTGTCTCCCTCTGCTCCTCCCCACTTTAAATAAATAAATAAAATCATTTTTAAAATAAAACTCCTACTTTAGGGACGCCTGGGTGGCTCAGTCGCTAAGTGTCTGCTTTCGGCTCAGGTCAGGATCCCAGAGTCTTGGGTTCAAGCCCCACATCGGGCTCTCTGCTCAGCGGGGAGCCTGCTTCTCCCTCTCCCACATCCCCTGCTTGTGTTCCCTCTCTCACTGTATCTCTGTCAAATAAATAAATAAAAATCTTTAAAATAAATAAATAAATTTTTTAAAGAAAAGACTAATTAGTATCCAAGATTTCTAAAGTAACATCCACTGTTTTGAATAAATGTAGTGTTCTGTTTCCAACTACTTGCCGGATACATCTGGCATATTTTAAGGCAGTCGTTTTAAATATTTTAGCTTACGGTCCAGATGGGCCCGTATTTCCAGGACTGACTCTCCAAAAACACGCAGGGGTGAGCGGCGCAGCCCCTCCCCGTGCCCCAGGCAAGCCCCCCCCCCCACACACCCACACAGGGGGAGCGGGGCGCCCCCACACGGCAGATGGGCACAAAAGCTTGCATACAGCCATTGGGCAGGAATTGAGAGAGAGAGAGAGAGAGAGAGTAATTGCTGCACAAACTGTACATGTCTCTACACTGAGCGACTCAGCATCCAATTGTGGGCCGAGAGCCAAGGAACAGCCCCATAAAACCCCTCATTACAGGGAAATTCAGGATAGACCGTCACTGTCTTAAAAAATAAAGTGTTTTTAAAAATTAAGCATTCACTTTCTCTGGGGAGTCATCTTAGTTCTTTCTGTGGCTTCGGTAGACTCTAATTAATCACATTTAAAAAAATTTTTTTTTAAGATTTTATTTATTTATTTGTCCGGGATAGAGGAAGAGAGAGAGCGAGCGAGCACAGGCAGAGAGGCCTGGAGAGGCAGAGGGAGAAGCAGGCTCCCTGCGAAGCAAGGAGCCCGATGTGGGACTCCATCCCAGGACGCCGGGATCATGACCTGAGCCGAAGGCAGCCGCTTAACCAACTGAGCCTAATTAATCACATTTTAAAATCGGCCTTCCCAGCATCTTCACAGTGGGCTGCTCTAGTCTCGTCATGTTCCAAGCTGAAAATCCCCGCAAAGCTGATCTGCGCCTCTAGGAAAAGTGCAACAACCCCTCTCTCACCGCCTGTTGGCTCCTGGCTCTAGGAGTTCCTTCCCAGGCAAGCGTTTGCCCCCTACTCATGAACGCACGCTCTAATCTGCAACCTGAACTCATCACAGGGGGATAATTTAATAGAAGATTTTAAAAGACGGTCATTCCTATGTGTCCCTGAAAATCTATACAACGTAGACGTATCAGTCAAGGTTCCATAGAAACAGAAACTGTTGCACAGATAGAAATGATTTCGATAAAAAAAAACATTGCAGGGGCGTCTGTCTAGCCTTGTCACTGGGCCTCGTGACGCGATCTCGGGGCTGTGAGTTCGAGCCCCATGCTGGGTGTAGAGCTTACAGAAATAAAGAACTAAATAAACTTAAAATAACAACAATAACAAACAGGCCAACAAACTTAAACTAGCTTTTAAAAAATAATATTACAATTAAAAATTTGTTTGGATATAAACTTGCAATCATAGATCAGCAGACCCAGATATTTCAAAAGGCGTTTCTACCCATACCCTAATTTCCTCCTGTTTAACAGTCATTTGCAAAGACAAACTCAATGAATATTTAAAAATCTATCCTAAAATGCTAATCGAGGGGCACCTGGCTGGCTCCGTTCACAGAGCACAGGACTCTTGATTTCGGGGTCATGAATTCAAGCCCCACACTGAGCACGGAGATGACTTACAATACAAACATGAATTAAATAAGATTTGAAAAAAATAAAATAAAATGCTAGCTAAACATCTTGGAACTTGAGTTGAACTTGTGAATGCGTGTGTGTGTGTGTTTTGTGAATGTGTGTGTGTGTGTGTGAATGCGTGTGTGTGTGTGTTTTGTGAATGCGCATATGTGTGTGTGTGTGTGTGTTTGAGAGAGTGCACGGAAGAAAATGTTTTCTTTCAGCCGACATTTGCCATGAGAAAAAATTGCTGTGAACAGGGCTCGAATGTGGGAACCACCCTTAGGCCAACCGCAGCTTTTATCACGGGTCACTCGAGCCCAGCCGCGTGCTGCCCGATCTCAGAACGTGCCCACAGGTGTGCTCCCCATTCGGAAGTGAGGTGATCGAGGGTCAGGGACTTTCTGACGGTTCTGACTCGGCACAGATGCTCAGACCTAAGTGGTCCGTGAGTGGACGAGGACCTGCCACTCCCCACATCAGTACAGAATTAGGGAGGTTCCTAGAAAGAAGAAGAAGGCTAAGTTCTCCCGTTGCTGCTGTCCTCGGAAGGCAAGATCAGCCTGATTCTGCACGTGGTCTGAGGCTGCCCCAAATCTGTCAGGCCCACAAGAGTCACCCCAGATTGTAAGATGGGAAGACCTTTCGAGGTACTGTAGCTTTTTGGTAAATGGCTTTCCTTAAGCTAACATCCGGGAGCGGTTCTGCGGTGACATGACATTGGCAAGGGCTCTCCCAGCAAGGAGGAGGCTATTCTCGGGACGGATATCCCAAAGCACACGCACTTGACCGCTAGAGAGAAAAAAAGACCGATTCCTTGAAACGAATGAGAACAGTAACTCTAATAAAATACGCCACTCGCTTAACACCTCCAAACCTTCCTAAAACTTCTAGTTTCTGAGCTTCCATTCCCCCGCATCTCAGCAGCGAGCAATGCCTTTTCCAGACCTTTCTCAAGAGAACTTCACATCAAAGTATAATACATTAACGGGAAAAAGGATTCCTGCCAGACTCGCACACAGTGTCTTCCCCGGGGGCAGCTGGGGGGAAGGCGAGGCTGTGAAGGTGGCCTCGAGGGGCTTCCCCCGCCGCGACCCCCTCTCCTCCCGTCACCCACCCACCTCTGCCTTCCTAGCCCTTCCCATGCGGCGCTCACTCCGCGCTGGACGCGTCCCTGTAGAGTAATGACGTCGCGCTGACGTCACAGCCTCACGCCTTCGGTTCGACTCTGGAAATTACTCACGCTTCCTGCACGGCGGCGATTAATTAGGAGTCACAGGCCGATCTGTCCAGAACAGATCAGCTGTGGGTGCGACACCATCATCCCCCGCCCTCAGATTCAGAAGGAGAAGCGCCTCAAAGCAGAGCACTGTGGTTCTGGAACCTTCCAAACTTCACACGTTGAATGTCCTAATTAAATCCGGACGGCAGAAAAAAGTACTTTACAAGGGTATTTCATTTGTTGACAAGGAAAAAAAAAAAAAGCAATGGACTCTACTGTGTTCTGGAATCTCTTGTTTCTCCAACGCTTAACCATTTCGGCAAACGTTCCTGGACCAGAGGGATGAGCAGGAACGTTCTCCTGAGGACGTGTTTCTCACCCTCAAGGCCTGCCTTGTGCATTATAAAAAGAGCTCCTTGACCGGCTGATGAGTCCCTGGCTGTGAGTGAGGGACCGTCACTCTTCGCAAGGCATCCTGAAAGTGAAAGAAAGATTAGTAACGCAAGCAGTGTTGGCAGTCTTTGTCTCCGCGCACAGCAAGGCGAAGGGAAGGCGAGTGTAAATCGTTCTAGAAACAGAGCAGCAGGTGAGCTAGAGAGCCGGGAAGCTGCGTGCCCCCTGCGGGCCTCATGGGGCTGTGATGAACTTTAGCCTCCTTACAGACTTAATATCCGAGGTCTGCAAACACATTCAGCTCTGATGTACCACAGCGCTTCGGAGGCCGGATGGGTCAGACATTTAAATTCCCCTGGAAAACCGATCAGCAAAGAATTCGAGTTCAAAGGTGAAGGGAGGTCGGTTACAGGCCTAGAGAGGAAAGTAAGTCGCAGATACGCACGACGATGCACCGTTTGCTTGTAAGAAAAAGAGATGGCGTTTAGCCTGCAAAGAAACGAGCTTATTATCTGTGCACAGGCAAAAACAGGACCCGTGGTGAGCAACAGGCCGTTCCCCCTCAGCCTGCCGTCACAGCGGTACGCAGGTGTGGGCCAGGACTCCGCATCCGTGTCTCGGGGCCGCCGTGCCTCCTTCTGGCCCGCACGCGGACGTCTGCCGCCACCGTGCTTCACACACACTCAGTTTCCCTTCGTCACAACGCAGGAAGGTGGCGCAGACTCTCGTGGGACTCGGGAGAGCAAGCATTTTAAAAACATTTCCCTCTCAGAGAGGGTTGGTGACCTTTACTGCCAGAGGCAGGACGAGAGGCAGTATGTTCTAGAAACTCTCCGTGCCTTGTCACGCTTAACTTCCGTGAAAGGGTTCCGAGTTCCTAAGTCACCAGACTTCACCAGCCCACGCGGCCCTCGTCAGGAAGACCCTTCCCGACAATAAGTAAAGCTTAGAGTTTACAGTCAGTATTTGGAACCTCCAAAGGTTCAGAGGGGAGCATGTCTGGAGAAAATGCAGAAGGACCAGGGCTGGTTGGGGCGTTCGTTGGTGGGTGGACAAAATGAGAGGTTATGGGACATTGACTCTACTCGGCTCTTCTTGACCTATAGTAAGGACAGTAGAGGACGCACCCTCCGTCATCCGACATGAAGACGTTGGGGGACAGGAATACTCACATGGTTGAGTGACATTGTGCAATCTCTTCCACTCGCTTCGTTAATAAAAACACATTACATCCGGGCTAGTTCAGCCACCTTTCTGGTCTTGGTTGGAGATCGTGGTGCCAAATTGCAGCTCAGGGCTATAAAACTTGAGCTGGTCCCAGCTGAGGAGAAAGACGCTTGGCTCAACCCTGAGTCACTGGAAACAGGGCTGAGCTGTCCACCACACGGAAGATCTCACAGCAATTTGTACTGCACGCGGGAGGTGCCGGCAAGCCCTGGAGAATCAGACGTCTGCCGGTGCCGCTGAGGAGTCAGTTCAAATATTCAGGCTTTGACTCCACTTGGAGGCAGGGGTGGGGTCGAGGGTTAATTATAACCAGAGCGGGAAAGCTTGCTGACGATGGGAGCCAGTAAAGTCATTTAATTTTGTTGTTGTTGTAGCCTTTTACCTTAAAAAAGAAAAAAAAAATGGGAAAGTCTCTGCGCTGTTTGGTGTCACTTCAAGATGCTGGTGATTTCAGGATAAATCCCGGTGGGTCGCTCTTCATCAGGAGCTGAGGAACGACCTCCTAGTGTGTGTGGTTTTCTCCACCAATCAGGTTCTTGTCCTAAAATTATCTGGCCCAAGTTGGGGGCTAGCAGCTTCCCAAGCCACAATTTCTCCAAAGTCCTGACACTGTTCTAAAGACAGGGGAAGAAACCCGATCCCACAAATATGCCAATTGCAGACACATTAAGCAAAGGTTCTAATGATAGTTCACTGGCAAAGAAGTGAACCCCACAGCTGAGAAACCCCATATCCCCATGACAAGATGACAGCCATCTCAGAAGGTCACTGAGGGGTTAAGTGAGCTCGTGTTTGCAGAGCCCCTGCCCAAGCAAGCATCAACAGGCTACTCTTCCTGTCCCAAACTGGTCTGCTGGATATTTAAATACAATTCTTTTCAGTTACATATTTTTCTTGATGCTTACAAGCTGTATGTAAAAACCAAAAATCTAGTGACAGCTATTTTTTTTTAAAGATTTTATTTATTTATTTGTCAGAGAGAGAGAGAGAGAGAGCAAGAGCGAGCACAGGCAGAGAGGCAGGCAGAGTCAGAGGGAGAAGCAGGCTCCCTGCGGAGCAAGGAGCCTGATGTGGGACTCGATCGACTCGATCCCAGGACGCTGGGATCATGACCTGAGCCGAAGGCAGCGGCTTAACCCACTGAGCCACCTAGGCGTCCCTAGTGACAGCTATTTCTAATTTCAGCTATTGCTAAAGAAGTAGAAAAATCCGTGTGCCGGCTACCAAAGATAACCTGCTACAGAGAAAGGTCTTTACTTGGGATGCCCAGAGACAAAGAACAAGACTAAGAGGCATGGCTGGGTATTTTTTTCACTATGGTCTTTACGGGAAGCTTTCACTTTCTTTCATTTCACCCATCAGGAGTCTCCAAGCCCATGACAGGGAGGGTGCTAGAAAGCTGGACGGTGGTGACTGGGATGTGCCGAGGCCGTCCAGGAAATAGGATTTTTTTTGGACCGAATCCTTCCTCAACAGTGATGTGTACCCCCAGGGTCTTCAAAAATGTATTGCAGCTTCAGACGTTAGACTTACATAATTGTGTCCCATAAATATTATTATTTTTTTGCATTTCTATTATGTGATCTTTTATCATAACGAAGCTCTCTTGTCCACTGGAGTCTTCCCACGGCCGGAAGGGCTTCCTTTAGGATTGCTGTGGTGCCGGTCGGCTGTGCCTCACTCTTTCATCCTTTCTGTGTTTGGGAAAGTCTTTCTTTAGCCACCTTTATTAATTAGTTTTTGGAAGATATTTTTGCTGGGTATAAAATCTATGTTGAAGGGGGGCGCCTGGGTGGCTCTGTCGTTTAAGCAGCACACTCTTGGGTTTTGGCTCTGGTTCTGATCTCAGGGTCGTGAGATCAAGCCCCCCGTTGGGCTCCGTGCTCAGCAGGGAGTCTGCTTCTCCCCCTCTTCTGCCCCTCCCCCTGCTCATGCTCCAGCTCTCTGAAATAAATAAATCCTAAAAAAAAAAAAAGAGTTTATGTTGAGCAGTTCCTTCAACACTTCAAGGATGCTGCTCGCCTCACTTCTGGCTGGCACTATGTTCCTGAGTGGTTGGTCAACATGGTCCTTGTTTGCTGGATGTCACGAGTCTTTTTCTTCTGATGCTCTTAGGGTTTTTTTCCCTTATCATTGGTCTTAAGCAATTTGCTTATCAAATGCCTTGATGTAGTTTTCTTCATGATCTTGTGGTTGGGATTCACTGAACTTCTTGAATCTGTGGGTTTATAGTTTTCCTCCAATTTGGAAAAAATAGGGTCACGATTTCTTCAGGTGTTTTCCAGTCTCTTCCAACCCCACTCCGAGGACTCTTCAGGGACCCGAATGTCCCATATACTGGGCTGCTCGAAGTCATCCCAAAGCTCACTGGTGCTTGCTCGGTTTCCCCCCAAGCGCCTTTTTTGCGTATTTCATTTTGGACAGATTTTATTGCTGTAAGTTCACCAGTCCTTTCTTCTGCCAAGACTGACCTTCCGTTAACACTATCGGGCATACTTTTTATATCATCGCTGAAGTTTAGCTTCCAGAAGTTCAATCGCATCTGTTTTTAAAAACATATCTTCCATGCCTCTAACATGAGTAAGTCTCCCTCTACCTTTTTGAACACATGGAAAACAGTTAAATTCACTCTTTTAATATCCCTGTCTCATCATTCTATCATTTCTGAGCTGGGTCTTATAGTTAATTGTGCTCCTCATCATAGGTCCTATTTTCCTGATTCCTTGTGGTCTGGTAATTTTTGATCGGCTGCCCCCCCAGGAATGTTAGATCACTGGAGGGATGGATATTTTTATGTTCCTATAAAAATATGCTTCGGGGGCGCCTGGGTGGCTCAGTCCATTAAGCATCTGACTTCAGCTCAGGTCATGGTTTTGAGGTCCTGGGATCAAGCCCCATGTCAGGCTCCACACTCAATGTGGAGTCTGCTCCCCCCCCCAACTTCTGGCTCTCCCCCTGCTCATGCTCCCCACCTCTCTCTCTTCCTCTCAAATAAACAAAAACTTAAAATGCTTCAGCCTTGTTCTGGGAGTCAGTTAAGGATATTGGAAACAGTCTGACTTGGTTTTTAAGCTGTTTCACTTTTAAGGTTTCATGTTTTGCTTTTAAGCTTTGTTGGGCGGGACCCGGGCAGAGCTTAGGGTCGCTTTCCCATGACGTTTACCCAAAATGTGTCTGCGATCTCTGCCCCAAGGGCCCCAGGTTATGAGGCTTCTTGCTCTGCACACTGGGAAGTTACCTTCCTCACAGGCATGCCCCAACAGCGCTCAGTTCAAGGTGCAAGGGGGATGTTCTGAGCTCTGGAATTTTCTCTCTGGACAGCTCTCTCATCTCGGCTCCTCTGCCTAGGAAGCTTCAGCTCCCTTGGCCTTCCTGGACTGCCAGGTCCATCCCATCGGTTCAGAGACGGCTGTCCTCTGCCTGGGTTCCCTCTTGCTGCAGCCTGGAAACTCCCCCAGCTAAAAGCTGGACAGTCACAGGACTTGCCCTGCTGGTCTTTGATCTCTCCGGGGGCGGGGGGGGGGTAGGGGGAGGCGTCCTTCACTCCTGGTGCCAAGGGCTCGAGTTCCCTGGTGTCCTGTGTTTTGCCTGGCTTTTTAGTTTTCACAGAGGAGGGGAAACCCAGTTCGTAGTCCCCCTGGGCCAGAGGCAGGAGTGCTCTGATCAGAGAATTGCATGTGGATTTTCCATTTGCAAGGACAACGAGCAGCCCATGGGCTGGCGGGGGTAGCGGGGGCTGTTTGCTAAGTGACTGAGGAAGGAGCCTTTAGCAGTAAGGATAGTCGCTGTTTCAAGCTGCTAAGATTTTAGGGTTGTTCATTACTGCCCCATAAGACAGCCCATTCTGACCAAACAGGGCTTTGTAAGTACTATCGGAGACGGACCGTATAGGGAGGACATCGTATGTGATGGATACAGAGCACGGGACGGGAACGGGGAACAGCACTCGGTCCGCAGAAAGTCCTGCGAAGCCGCGCAAACCAGCAGGAGACAGCCGTCCACGCCACAGTCGTTAGCGCTCTTGGCTGTGCCCCTGGCTTCCCCGTCCTGGGCAGACTCGGGAAAGTGACAGCACGATGAAGAAAGCAGCACAGTCCCTTCCTTCTGGGGCTTGACTGAAGAGCAGGGAAGCGTGGATGGGGACAAAAGGACTCCCTGGTGAATATGTCATGGCTGGCTGGTGAGAGCCAGCAGAGAGCAGGGCTCGCTCTGAAACGCTAGCTTCTGGAGGATTCGGGAAGGCTTCTTCAAAGAAGGGACGTTTGAGCCAAGATGTGGACAGGCAGGCACTGACCAGGTGCAGAGATCCCCAGAGGAGAGCGGCGGGAGGGAGGCAGGGCCAGCCCCACGGGCCTCGAGCCACAGAAAGGAGCCGGTTGTGTCCAGAGCCCTCGGAATCCACCGCAGGACACCGGACTCGGTGCACGGATGGCACCATGGGAGGCGCCCTCACGAGGGCCATCCAGGTGGCACGGAGAACAGATACCTGGGCACGGGAGTGGGGTGCTGGGGCCGTCGGCTGGACAGTTGGGGTGGGGGACAGTCATGGATATGGTGAAACCGGATGGGTCCCTAACCACTCAGACGTCAATGCGGGACACGGGGACACGTCTGGGTTGGCTCGGGGTGAGGAGACGGGTGACAGGGCTCTTGGCTTGCATGGGCGCAGGGCGAGGGGGCCAGCTTTGGGGCCGGGGTTTGTAAATCCCACGGCTTGAACGTGTGGAACTCGATGCCAAGGACGCCGCCAGCACCCCCCCTCCCTGCTCCCCACAGCACAGGGCTGGGGCGGATAAGCACCCACAGACTTGCTGCTCTAGACAGAGTCCCCTCCCCTTCCGGGTCTTCGGGGTTAGTGCTCAGGAGCGGAAAGAAGTTGCAGAGCTCGGCCGGGCTCCAGAGGGTCTCCCAGGAGGTGACGCAGCCACATGCTGGGGTTGAACTCCTGTGTGCGCAACAGTCGGCACGTGGCACGCACACCCAGGAAAGCGTGCTGGGCCGGGGTCTCTGGGGGGACATAGGGCAGGTCTATACCCCACAAGGAGCACCTCACCCTGCAGGGCTCCCTCCTCCTAGGGCGGATGTGGGCAGGTGACCCTGCCAGTGGGGAGACAGGAGACTGCTTGAGGTACCCCCTGCGCCAGAGATCATGGGGAGCAGGGTGTGCAGGGGAGGGGCAGCTTTGTCCGAGCCATGGAGGGCCCCGTCTGGATTATTCTGCCTGCCGCACCTACCCAGATCATGCGCCCCATCGTTCCTGAACCGGGGCCCTTGGCTGTCAGTGCACTCAGGTCCCCCCTTTCTACAGGACTTTGTTTTCCGTGCGTGGGCGCAGAAAGACTTCCCAGGTTGCTGCTGTTAGTTTCGGTCCCACCGTGTGGCCGTTGCAGAGGAAATGGCTTCTCGGGATCTGTATTTCACAGAGAACGCACGTGTGTCTGGGCAACACTGCCACCTCTTCCCTTGAAGTGTTCTGGAAGGTTGCCTCTGTGCCCAGGGAGGCCCGGAGGCCTGGCACGCACCGGCTGGGGCTCCCCCGATGTTGGATGGTGGATCAGGGAGCCGCCCCCCGAAGCTACCAAAAATACAAGAAAGGATGGAAGACAGACTCCCAGGGCTCAGGTCCCCAGAAGAGTGGATGGCTCCTGGGGCGCGTCCTAACTTAACAATGACTGCTCCTAACAAATCGAACTTATTGTTAAACGTCTGCTAATGGAAGGGATGGTGCCAGGCCCCCTGGCCGAAGACATGCCCGCTTCTCGCTTCTCGGTCTTCCCCTCTCTGGCTGCTCCTTCGTTCCGTTCCATTCTCCCCTGGTCAAGCTTTGCAAGAAACGCCCCCGTGCACCTTCTTCGTTGCGGCTTTCCAGCCCCCTGGGAAGCTTCTGATGCCTCGGGATCTCTGGGAACATTTCACATACCCCAAACACTGTGTGGGTTCTGGGCTGGGCAGGAGTCACGACGGGGCTGGCAGCCGGAACCACAACCGCTCTCAGAGGACGCCAGTGTGTGGACGACGCAGAACGGGCCCTCGGGGCCGAGGGCCAGCAATTGAAAAACACAGGTCACCGCACTTTTATTTGTCATTCTGCAAACTGACGGGACACGAAATACACGCAACTTCTTGAAACAGTCTCAGTGCCTTTCACAAACGCGAAGGGACGTCACCAAGGACGCCGTCTTGAGCGGAGGAGCCGTAAGTGCCACGCCTGCGGACGCCGTGGCTGGAAAGAACAGGCGAGGTCCGTGACTCTGCCCCCCGCACCCGGGATTTCCCGCTGGGTACGGTGAGGCGGCGGCCGGCACAGGCGACGTGTCTCCCTCCGGCATCGCTCCGGACGCCCAGCCCCCTCCTCGGCACACCAGCTCTGGGAGAGTCTTACCAGGACTGCGGCACAGAGCGGCCCGACTTTACAGATGCACAGGCCACAGGTAAGCTCCCGTGGTGCCTTAACTGAGAGTAAGCAGCCCAGACGCACCGAGCCCGGGGGCTGCGATGGGGCCCGCGGTGGCTCCCACGGACACAGCTGGGATCGGCTGCCCCCGGGATCGGCTGCCAGTCGCAGCGCGTCCCATCAGTCCGCCGTGACCTTGGCGCAGAAGCATCTCCCGTCAAGGACTCTGGCCTGGGCGGCACTTTTTCCTTCACTCCGTCGCTCGTATGCAAATTCTCAGCATCGGTTTTAAGACCCCACAGACCCATTCTGCACCCGATAGTGACCCTATTAAGACCAAGTGTGTCTACAGGAAACTCAGGAGTGAATCAGATTTTTATTCAGAGTTCTAACTGAGGGTTACACGGAGGGTCTTTCCACAGGCGTGGGTGTGAAGGAAGCAGGAGGCCAGCCGGGCTGCGCAGCCGACACGAGGTGCTTTAGAAACATCGGAGGCCCCGTTACTCCAGGCACACAAACAAAGTCTTTAAAAAAATAAAACTGTAATTTAAAAGGCCTTTATTACACCGGGAAGAGAAGTAGGAGATAAAGGCGAACAGAGGGTTAATCGTGTTCGTATTTTTAGTCATTCACCCTTTCTATGCTGCGAGAGCAAAAAAAAAAAAAATTGTCAGTGATTTTTTTTTTAAATATGTTAGGAATCTTGGTGTTCTTGATCCCGTGGGTACCCGGCCCCCTTATATTTGGAGAACAAAGATGGTATTTTAGAAAATATATCACTCCCAGCCCAAGTTCATTTGATGGAACTTTTGTGTAGAAAGCAGTTAATTATATACATAAATAACATAAAAATAATTATCATAAATTAAAAAATCAAATAATCTCCCACTGTGAATTCAACCGCCAGGCAGGCGACCGGAGTGTCACGGAGCCGCGTCCGGAGACACGCTTGCGTACGGCGGGCGTGGGCCTCCCCGCGGTTCTGGAGGCGAGCATTGCACGAAACAAATCCTAGCCCTGTCCTCAGACTCCTGCTACTGGGAACCAGGTGAAGTGCTGGGAAACTTGGATTTTGCAGAACGAATCGTCCTCAACCTCAGTGACAGCACAAGATTCCTCGGGCGTATTCACTACGGACGCCTTGCTCATCTTCCGCGTGGGTGTCCCAAGAAGACAGGACGCACGGTAATGAGGGAGCAAGGCCAGTATAAGGGCACGTTAGGATGTGGTTCGGACAGCGTTACGGGGATCAGGAGCCTGAACGCCGCGCCGCCGTGTCCCTGGCTGAGCCGCTGACGGCACGGGCCAAGCCCTGGGCCACTGACAGGCGCGCCCACACGTGGAAGTGCGTCTCCCAGGGACGCGGCGCGGCTGTAACTTGGCACGTTCATTCACGAAGGCCATTCACGCTTCTGCTTGTGAGCGAACCTCTTCTGCTTTGGTCGCCGCCTGGCAGGAGAAGGCGGCCCCTCTGGATTTCGGAGACACGTGTACTTTGCTGCTGGGAGAGCCATGCTTGCTCGACGTTTTTCTAGAACATTGGTCTTGAAACACATCAGTCTTTGGAATTCGGTTCAAGCAGAAAGAATGCACGGTTTCTTCCATGTCTTTCGCTGGGATCGGCTGAGCCTCACCGTGATAAATATATTTGGCCAAGGGTCCCCGGGCAGCCGTGCAGGAGCCCCGGGAGGGACGCGTGCAGCGGCCGTGTTGCCCATGGTGGCGTGTCCCTCGCGCCCGGGCAGCGCGCAGAGCTGCATGCAGACCGATGCTCCTACAGTGCAAATGATTCGAGCGCGTTCAAGATCGAAAACAACGTGGCTGGGACAGTCCTGAATACGTAACATAGGCTCGACATACAGTAAAAAAAAAAAGAAATGAAAAATCAATCCACATTATGTTACAAAGAGGCCTCTGAGGCCCGAGTCAGCGATGTCTGGGAACCCCCAGCCCGGGCCGACTGCGCCCAGAGCATCAGCGGAGGCCACGGGGCGCCTTCAGCCCGGAGGTGGGTCACAAATTCAACTCGACTCCAATTTCAAAGAAAATAAACGTCACTTTAACATCTAACTGCTCATTCATCAAAAACACCCAGAAGCGAGAAGTGGGAGCTTCCTCTCCACCCCGGTCCCGCGGGACTCCGCCTCGAGCCCCCAGGTGGGAACCCCGCCCTGAAGGAGGCAGGTGGGCCCCTGGGCCCCTCCTGACACTTCGCTCGCCTGTCTGCTCCCACCTGCCCCCTCCCCCGGACCCCGCGTGTCCCCACATGAGCTCTGCCAGGCGCACGTGGCCACCTGCCCGGGGCACTCGAGGCGCACCCCCAGACCGCGATGCTGGGAGGGGGTCTGGAGAGAATGCTGCAAAGCTAAGTCAACCTTATGGACGTTGTGATAATAACTTTTTTCCCCCTCGGTTTGGTATCCAGCAAATGAATCTCAAAATGAGAAAGGACACCCGAGTGTGGGTCTCCGTCTGCGCTCTCGGCCGCGCGGCTCAGTAGCTGTACATCTGTGGCTGGGGCTCGGCCGGCACCTGCGGCGGCGGCGCCTGTGGGGGGGGCGCCTGCGGCTGGGGGGGCGGCAGCACGTCCGTCTGTGGCACCGCCCGCCACGTCAGCGGGTGCTGGTCACCGAGCTGGCTGCCCAGGGGCGTGATGGAGTTGACCAGCGTGGTCAGATTGATGAAGTGCGCCACCGACTGCGGGTTCGTGGCCTCGGGCTGGGGGTGGATCTGGATGTCGTTCTGCCGGTTGTGCAGCATGGCGGAGCCACTGACGGTGTCAAAGGTCACGGTCAGGATCGAGTTGTCCAGCTGCAGCTGGCGCTCCGGGGTGGTCAGGTGCCCGACGGCCACGGGCTGGAGGCTGGTGAACTGAGTCCCGGCGGCAGTGGTGATGGGCGTCACGGTGATGTTGGTCAGGCCCACTGAGCTCGACGGGGTGGTCACATTCGGATCCCCCAGGGTCACGACCACCTGCAAGGGTCACACAACGCAGGCCGGTTAACAGTCTGCAGAATGGCCAACGGCAAAGCCTTCCGCTGCAGGAGCCCCAAGCCCGGCACCGCCCGGCACCGCCCGGCACCCCCCGGCACCCCCCGGCACCCCCCACCCCTGGCCCGGAGGAAGAAAGGCAAACGTCCTTTGGTGAAGAATTAAACCAAGTTAGTTTTGCCCCAGAAAAATAAAGCCGGCGTAACAGAGCAGTAAGACAGGGACAGAACCACAGAGCTCCCGCTAGAACCAAAATCAAACAATCTCATGGGCCAGCAAAAGAGCAGAGGGAAGAACAACGAGAGGGAAGGTGCACTCTGCGCTCGCTGCTCGCACCGCTTTGCCATCGGTGAACAAAACCCCAACGATCAAGCTGAAAAGAGCAACGCACACATCTGTAGCTCCGGAGTGAGAAGGCACAGAGAGGCAGCATCTGCTCCACGGAGAGGAACGGACGGCCAAGTACACGCCGTGACTGTCAGTGCCCCAAACCAGGCACGAGACACGTCGGCGAGAGGTCTGCGAGCCTCAGAACCAAAGCGTATCGGAGACGACCGGCATCTCTGCCTCCGCCAATGCTCCGGGGACCTTGGGTGTGACCTCACAGGGGCAGATGCAGCGGGTCCCACTCTCACGGTAAGGAGACACACAGGGGCCACTTATAGCCTCCCAGAAAGCTCCTGATTCCCAAGCGGTGGGAGGTACCTACCCCACACATGCACCACGGTCAAGCCGCTAGTCCCGGTGACAGCTGTGACCTCTAGGTCTGAGCTGGGAAGGACGTTGCTGATGCTGGCTGATGGGAGCAGTGCCCCATACAGCGCCTGCCACCGCGGGGCCCGGGCCAGCATCAGCACGTTTGCAGGGCACAGGCAGTGTCCCCGCGCCCCGCAACTGCTCCCGGGGATGCCCCGCCCCCGCAGGAAGGGACCAACCTGCTGGATACTCTGTACCGCGGAGTCCGTTTCGTCCCCCACGCCCGACAGCACGGGCTCCTTCTCCGTGTACTCGCTGAAGGTGGCCTCCTCTGGCCCCGGGGCGCCCGCCGCCTCTGCCTCCAGCTTCTGCTTCCTCTTGTGGGCTCTCCTGGCGGCTTTCCCGTGCTTCCCCTCGGCCAGCTCCTCCTGCTCCAGACTCAGTTCAGGCTGCAGAACACAATGTTTAGCAACATCCGGGTCCCAGGACTGTGTCCCCAGGGTGGCACAGAGGTCCCAGCGCAGTCCCAGGACATGCCCCCAGGTGGCCCCGGGGAACAGAACGACCACGGCAATGGCTGCTCGTGTGCTCCCAGAGTTGGGTCGTGTCCCCATTGGGTTCACTTTCTCTTAAAAAGTGAAGGAAATTACATGCATGTCCTGTTTTTAAAAGCCACAATTTGTGCTGGAAGGTGAGCATCTCTAAAGACAAGTTATTAATGCCCGTTTCAGCTCTGCTGAGCTCTACCTGAGGCTGAAAATCCAATCATGCCTGTGCTCTCATCCCCAGGCAGAAGCAAACTTCCGACAGAAATGACCTTGGATCAGAACGGGTTTGGCCGTGAGAACATTACATGGTCTCCTCTGGGGACGGCTACCGTGCCAGCCGTATGGTGACCCCAGACAGGCACACTGCATGCTTCTTGGTCCATCCAGAGTGCACTGCTGCAGACTGACCAATTTTCAGAACCAGGCTGACGCCATGACTGGCTTGGGTGTCCAAGAGGCCATCCTGGTCACCGACCATGCCTCCTGGGCCTCCTACGCCATCCCACGTGCTGAAATCCCACCCAGCGGCAGAGAGGCCCAGTGGAAGCCCGCCAGGGCAAGGCCATCATGGGATTGCCCTCATCGATGCAGGACGTGGGCCCTGGGCCTCCGGGGTGCTGCAGAGAGGCAGGGACAGGCCTTCTCGAGCTCACTCACTGCGACCCAGCACCTGAGTACTCTGTTCAAAGAGCTGTTACAAACAGAGGTGTGGCCCGTGATTTTAAAGCAACCAAGACCATGGCATATTCCCGTTATAATAAAACACCAGTTTGATGAATGCAGTGGCTTAAAATATCTTTAAAAACTAAGTTCACCTCATAAAGTTATTTTAGTTACAGTAATCTCATTATGCTGAGTTTTTATGGACTCTACTGGGATAGTTAATTTCACATGTCAGCATGGCTGGGCTGGGGCGCCCCCGTGTTTCGCTGTGCAGCAAAGACGCTAAGAAAGTATTTTTTTAGATGAGATTAACATTATATCAGTGGACTCTGAGGAAAGCAGATAACCCTCCTTATTGTGGGTGGGCCTCATCCAATCAGTTGAAGGCCATCAGAGTAAAGTGCAAGGTCCCTGAAGAAGAGGCGATTCTGCTTCCAGCTGTGCACAGCTCCTGTCCGAGGCTCCCCGCCCCAGCCCGCGGGCCTGCTCAGTGCCTACCTGGACGATGCCAATGGAAGAGGCATCGATGGTGGTGGTCTCCGGGAGGTGGTCCAGGTCATCAATCCTCACGGCCAGGACCTACAGGTGAGCACAGGTGATAAGCCTGGGATGCGATGCCTGCATGCCTCCCAGGCACCCCCCTGTTCCCGACCCAGCTCAGCTCGAGTCCAGGACTGTCAAGTCCAGGAGGCAAGATGCACCCTGGACAGTGGGCTCCACACCAGCGGCAGCTTCGTGTGTGCACGTCTGAACAACAGAGAATGAAACAAGGGTGAAAAGATCCCAAGGAATGGCCCCAGAGCCTTGGGAAACCAAAGCTGAGAAAAGGCATGGACAAGCGTCCTCTGCCCCTCGTCCGACAGCCTACCCCTCCCTGCCCGCCACCCCTGCCCAGTGTGGGCGTGCTCAGGCGGCTTGTGGCGAACGCCGCCCCCACTGGAGAAGCAGGCATGGAAAGGGGACCTTGCAGAGTGATCGGTCCACTAGGGAGTGCTCTCCGATCCTGGTGAAAGGACTCGCCAGAGAAAAGGGCTCGCTGGGCCCCTCCGTGCCGGCTGCGGCCTCTCTCTGCACCCAGTAGCATGCTTCCGGTCTGCAGAGGCCGACTCCCGGGCTCCTTGTGAACACGGGTAACTACAGAAACCCACACAGCAACAGAGAACTCGCATGGACTGCAGAGTCACCATGTAGAGAGCCTGCGGCACCTGCCCTGGGCCTGGAGACCCGGTGCCACAGCTGGCTGACAGCGGTCCACCAGGTGGACACTCGGAGAGGCTGAAACCCTGGCTGGCTGCTTGTGGCGGACAATTTCAACACCAGGACCCTGTACAATGCCGTCTTCTGTCCCTCCTGTGATCACCTGCTTCACAGAGGTGAGCACTGTACACACACACACACACACACACACACACGTGCACATGCAGCCTGTAGGACGTGTAACCGTGGCCACTCGCAACTGTGTATCGGATTCCAAGCACACGGCTACACTGTCAGGGCTTGAGCCGCAGGGCTCCCACTGGGAGGAGGGATCCAGTACGGCCACGCTGCCCCCAGGAGGACGGCTGTGACCAGGGTGCCCGCCTCGAGCCAGCCCAGCACGGTCACTTCCAATCTCAAGTTCCCCCGCCGAGCCAACAGACGAAGGACGGCATCTTCGGCGAACATTCCCGTTTCTGGGATTTGGTGAGGTTGAAGGTTCTTTTCTGAGTTTTAGCCTCATACGCCTCCTCTCCACGTGTGCGCACGCTCGGTTCTTCCAGTCTTCTCCTCGAACAGCCGTCCCCTACCAGCAGCTCAGAGCGGCTGCCGACGGGAACGCCAGTCACCTGCCCCCGGGCTGCCTCCTGCTCCTGGGCCGGACCTAGGGCATCCCGACTGGGGGGTGCCCGGCCCGTCAGATCGACGGATGTTCTCATGCGTGACTCCTTCCCCCAGAGGCATCGGACAGCTGCTGACCCGCGCTTTTTTCTATCTGTGTTTTTGTTAGCTTCTCTTTAAAGCACGTGAATTATTTGATGCCCCAGATCTTCCTCTGGAGCCTGTGCCCAGGTGGGCAGAGTCGGCTTCCCTGTGTGACTGTTCCTGCCGGTGCTGGGACCAGCCTCGGCCCCCTGCCACAGGGAGGCCCCGTTCTGCGCCCCGTGTCAGCCACCCTGACGGGAAGGGCGGAGGGAGAGCCTGGGGTGGAGCTTCTGTCCTGCTGTGATTCTAGTGAGACCATAACCCACGACCTCAGCAAAAACTGTGTGGGAGGCTCTCCCTTCATTCATTCACTCACTCACTCATTCATTCGCTTGGTGCCTCCCAGAGGCAGAGGGAACATAAGGGCCGGGACCCGCCCCTAGGAGTCCTGGGTCTGCAGGGGGGACCCGCGAGCCAGTGTGATGTGGTCTGCGAGCGCAGGGTGGGGGTGGGGAGGGAGTGCGTGTGCCCGCCCCGGCTCACCTCCGGGTGTTTGCGCCGGATGTGTCTGCTCATGGAGGCCCTGGTGGACACCTTAGTCCCGCACAGCTGGCAGCTCTGCGCCTCCACTTTGTCGTGCGTGAGCTGCACGTGCTTCTGCAGCATATACTCGGTGACGTACTTCTTGTCGCACACGGAGCACGTCCACTGCTTGCCCACTGCCCACGCACACGGGGAGGAAGACACAAGCCCGGGTCACCAGCAGGGTCGGCCCGCGACCCACAGGACAGACGGGGGGACAGGTGGCCCGGGCCAAATTGAGCAGGACGGCGGCCTTCCTCCCGGAGCATGGCGTGGGATGCTGCTCCAGCGTTGGAAAATTCAGGAGTGGACATTGGAGAGTCCAGGTGGGCTGACCTTTAGGGGGTAAGGGGCCACCCACGAAGGCAGGACAGACCAAACACTCTGAAAAAGGCCTGCCCTGAAGAGCAGGTGGATAGCTATCCCCGCCCTGCACACGCGGGGGTGGGAGGGGCGCACCGGGGACCGGGGCGAGGGGCCGAGCGCCAGGCCCGCCGCCCTGCTTACCTGTGTGGATGAGCTTGTGGGTCTCCATCGTGTTCCTCTCGCTGAAGGTCTTCCCGCACAGCTCACACATGAAATCTTTAATCCCTGCAGGAGAGGCGCGCTGACCTCAGAGGCTCCCACGGGGTTTTAACCGGACCCCTTGGCCAAGGGTCTCTGTGTGCACAGAGGCCGTGGTGCAGCAAGGGGATGGCCAGGGGACCCCAGAGCACTCAACCGGACATTTGGGCGGCTCAGCAGCACCTCCCTCGGTAAGTCTGGTGAGGCCACCGGGCCCCGAGCCCACCGTCCGCTCTGCACCAGCAGAATCAGTGAGGTCAGCCTCACTCCGCACCGCATTTCTGAAGTTTTCTGGGATTCCACGTGTTTCGCCCCAGACCCAAGAGCTCATCTGTCTCTTGGGGGCCATGAGGGAGGTGGGCGGGCAGGGAAGCTGGACCAGACAGGGCAATGCTCGAAACCCAGTTTGCAGGGGACACAGGGAACCACGGGAAAGAAATTTCACACAGACACAGCCGGTCAGCAGCGTTCCCGCCTCAGTCCCCGTGTCCCCTGCTTCTCTCTCACACGCGCTCATCCACACGCCCGTCTCTCCTGAGAAGGAGCTCGTAGTTGATACACAGGCTGTCTTTTCCCTGCCGCATCACAAGCCTCTAAGTAAATTAATGCATACGGCAACTTTTAACAGGTGCGCTCTTCCTTCTCGGGGACGTACAGACACTTGGGGCGTTCCAGTGTCTCCCACCCCAGACAGAGCGATGGTGGACAGCCAAGCCTGTGCAGTCAGTCCGTGGGCACCCGCTCGAGCACACGGCTGTGTGCAAGGCACAAGCAGGGCAGCCCTGGGAGAGCTCAGCAAACATGTGGATGGTGACCGTGGGGGCACGCGGGCGGCAACGTGCAGATGGGGTGCCCCCTGGGAGGAGACGGTGGCCGGCAGAGGCAGCCCCTGAGAGCCCAGCTACAAGGAGCAGAAGCTGGGGCAGCTCCCACCCCGCCCGGCCCGGCCGCGCTGCGGACTCACCCGTGTGCCGCTTGTAGTGCTTCAGCATGTTGACCTTCTGCGCGAACTTGCGGTGGCACTCCTTGCACTCATACTCCTTGATGCCCTTGTGCAGCTTCATGTGGTGACGCAGCGCGTGTTTGGTCTTCATGCCTGCCGAGGACGCACGCACTACTGAGCCGGCCGCCCGCCGTGCCGCGCCCCTGCGGCACCTGTGGCCCCCCCACCCCCACCCCCCACCACGCCTGCACCCCGTCCACGGAGCTCGAATCCCTGCCCCGTGCCCACGCTCCCATGAATTCCCTGCTATGGCGCCCATGCCCTGCCATGCGTCCCCCACAGCGCCTGTGCTTCCCACGCGGCCCCTCATGCCTCCACCCACCACGCACGCGGCACCCTCACGCGCCCCCCACGGCGCTTGCATCCAGGACCCCTCACAGTGCTCGCACCCCATACCCCTACACGGCCCATGATGCAGGCCTGCAACAGTGCCTGCCCCCCAACCCTGGGCCAGGACCCCACCCCCAGTGCCCACATCCCCACCGCACACCTAGACCCCGCTCCACAGTGTCCGCACCCCACTCCACACACTGCCTGAACCCCCCAGAGGATCCTGCCTGACCTGGACCCTCGGGCAGGCATAGGTCTCGGTGGGGATAGAACAAGATAAGTGGGGGTCAGGGCGTGGAGGTGTCTCTCCTAGAGGACCCCCTCCACCAGGGGCGAGACGGGAACTGACGCCCTCAGAGGCCCTTAGGGATTTACTGTCCCTGTGGAGAAGCTCACCTTCTCCGGGGCCTGCGCAGACCTAAGGGTCAGTGCTCACAGCAAGAGGGCGTGAATGTGACCTGTGTGACACAGCCCAGTTATCTGAGGGTGGGGGAGGGGGTCAGCCTGCCCCAGCAGCTGTGGATCCGGACGGCGCCGACACTGAGATGAGAAGTCCGTGCTCCGGACCGCTGACCGCCAGTGCGGAAAGGTGCAGGCTCCAACCTTCACTCCGCCTCTAGCCCAACGCCCCTTCGCTAAAGGACGGGCGACAAATTATAGCCTCACCAACTTGGGCCAGTCGAGAAGGGATGTCCCTGGTACATGGTGTGAGTCAGCGGCGGGGGGCCCAGTATGGTGTGGGAGTCAGAGGCGGGGTGGGCTGGTCCCCTATGGGTGGGAGTCCGCGGTGGGCGTCCCAGTCCAGGATGCCCACTAGGTGGGCAGGGCTGCGTGGGGAGCGCTAAGGGGGCCGCGGAGAGGGTAGGCGGTGGCTCCCATGCACAAAGCCAGCAGTGTCCAGTCCCGCTGGCCACAAACTGAACCAGGCAGGGTCAGTGAGCAGTGGGCAGCAGACTTGGAACCACACACAGATGACCAAAGGGGCACCGGAGCGGGGCAGATGCAGCCCACATCCAGGACTGTCCTCGGTGACAGCCGTGGCAGATCGCAGTGCCTGACCAGAGTCCCCACCAGGTTCCCGGAAGACTGCCTGTGCCAGGGAGGTGGGGCTGGGTCTCAGCCAGCCCTGGCCCCTGACCGACCCCAGCCTGCCAGAAGCCACGAGAACTGCGCCCCCCCCCCGAGCCAGCAGACAGGCAGGAGTCTGAGTGACTGTCCCAGAAGCTAGCTCATGCTGGGGGACAGACGGGGGTCCCCTTAGAAGGACACATCTAAACAGTGGTCCGGAAGGAGTGTGGGAGGGACTGAATTCTAGCTATTTGGGGGAACAGCATTTCTGGTGGAGAAAACAGCCAGTGCAAGGGCCCTGAGGCCAACGGAAATAGCCACCCACGTTTCAAGCCTGTTACATTCTCTGTTACAAACAATGCTACATTACATTTAAGCCGCAAATAGATCTTTGTACCCCAAATAAGCAAGATCCATTTCTAACTGCAGCTAAGAGTACCCAACAGCTCAGCCCAACTGTAGCAATGTACGCTCCCACCCAAGGTCCATGAGTCCGTCTGCCTCCTTCCCTTCCCCTGCACCGGCTGCCCCCAGGCTGTGCCAGGCACAGGGGCATCTTGGCGCTGGCCTTGATGGGACCATGGCAGAGAAGACAAACAGAAGAGAACCAGTCCGTGCCGTCTTGCCCCACACCTGCATCTCCCCCACATGCATCTAAAATGAACGGATTCTACGTTACAAAATAACACACGGTCATAAAAAGAAAATGCATAGAAGGAAAGACTCCCCATTCTGACCCCCCATCGCAGCCCGCATCAGGGACAAGCCACACTTCTCTCTCCACTTTAAAAAAGATCTGCGAACAGCTTTAAAATAAGCATGACTGCCACGCGGTGCAAATCTGAAGCCTCCTTCTGTTGGGATCTGGATTCACTCTGCATCCCATTTTCAACTTACTCTGGGCCAGCTGCTGGGGTTTTAAATGGGTAGAATCCCCAAATCTGGAACGGGGGGGAGGGGCGGCCTCTTTGCATCTTTAAATCCCCGTGGCTTTCTGCATGCAGGCCCCACAGCTGCCTCCCCGGGGCCTGACCCAAATAATTCACAGCACACCGAGCGATTCGGAGCCCAGTACTTTCCTGGGCATCCTGACTCCCGTCACTCCTAACAGCCTCTCCCCCTGAATAAATCCCAGGCAGGCCTCGGATTTTGGGGAAGAAGAAGTAAAGTAACAACAATAATCAAGAGTCCTTCTACAGCACTGTTTGTAATGAAAGAAGACAAAAAAGCCCTTAATACAAAAGCAAAGGTCTGGTTACAGGAGTCTCCAGGACAGAGTGCCATCCAGGTTCCGAGACTCACATTGAGGCCATTTTACCCATTCTGACATGAAAATGCTCTGAAATGAATTTCTAAATAAGTAAAAAAACAAAGGACAAAAAACCCCAGATAAGCCCAAGCATTTCCTTGTACATGGCAATAACTAATCTGAAAGCAAACTGACCACACCAATAATTTAATTTGTGTGAGATAACACGTTAGTCCAAGTACTAACACCAGCATTTATAAAAAGTCTTCAGAATTCGTGGACAAAATCACGGAACTAAATTTTAAGCACACTTTTGATATGACCAAGTATATAACATTGTGAGATGTGGCTCTGACCTCAGTGCCCACCCTGGGCAGCTGCGCCTGTTCTTCCAGGTCCCCTAGGGGAACCTAGGTGGGGGGCATCCCTACCAGGTCTACCTCTGACCCTCCCTATCTCTGTGGTGCTCAACACTGTCCCTTCCCGCAAGTGGGGAAAGGGGCTGGGAGAGCCAGGATATCACTAAGAGAAGCACAGAGACTTCTAGAATGTTCCTGCAGAATGGTGACAATGGTTCTCCAGAGCGTAAAGGGTCTGAGGCAGGAGCGACAACGTCACCTTGCGCGCCACTTTGTTTTGGGGCTAGGGGCCTGCACTGCTTTTCCAGGGAAGGAATCTGTGCATCCTTTGCACAAAGTGACCCTGGGGGACAGACAAGAAACTGTCACCTCTGGAGAGGCAGATAGGGTCAAGGGTAGGGCAGGGCGGGGGGCAGGGGGAGGATCACGTTTTGCTTTCCCTGCAGGTCACTCTTCTGAGCTTCTATGATTTGTCTAATTTTACACCTGCTAACGGCTTGCCAGGGAGACGCATGATAAGACACTGGTGTTCTCTTCAGTCTTTTTTCGTTTAATTTAAAAAACCAAGCAAAGGAAAAAAGAAAGACTTTATAAAAATGCACAATTTTTACAAGATATAACAGCAAAGCCAACAGCCCTGATGTGCCACGTGTCCCTGCGGGGACGGCCCTGCTGCCCCGCCACAGACGGCGCTGGTGGCCGCTGGTGACAGCCTGAGAAGCTCTGCGCTCCCTTTCTTCTCCAGGATTTTGTTTTGTTTGAACAGAAATGGGCTGAACCTTTACCATGTAGCAGGATCACCTTTTCTCCCCATTTTACTTAGGGATGGGAGATACTTTGTTAAGTTTATTATTGTTCAACTGATTTCGTCTGATTAAAATGAGGGTCACAGTCCTCGCTGGTCACAATAAATCGCTGTTTAACACGTCGCTGCTTCCGGTTAGCAGGCGGTGAGAGCTGGGGACCCTGCGTGTGTGCGCAGAACACCCGGGGATTCTTAGAATTTCTCCGCGCTTCCCACGGCCTGCTTCCTCACTTGAAAACTTACCCTCTCTCCCTGTGGGGGTCCTATTTTTCCTCTGACCTCTCACTTAATCCTGTCCTGGCAGGCGCTCCCTGGCTCGCCCGGCCCCTTGCCCCCCTACCTTTCCTGTCCCCTGTACCTCTCCTGCGCCTGCCCCCCGGGCCGTGCCCCCCCATCTCTTCTGTACGTGCCCCGCGCCCGCCTGACCGCATGTCCCCATACCTCTCCCGCACCCGCCCTGCACCCACCCAATCGCGCGTGCCCGTACCTCTCCTGTGACCCCGCGCCCGCCCAGCCCCGTGCTTGCTGGGCCCCACGTCCCCGTGCCTCACCCGCGCCCGCCCAGCACCCACCCAATCGCATGTCCCTTTACCTCTCCCACGCGCGCCCCGCGCCCATCCAGCCCGCGCCCACGGGGCCCTGGGCCCCCACACCGTACCTCTCCTGTGCGTGCCCCTTGCCCACCCAATCCACGCGCCCCCGGACCTCGCCCGCGCGCACCCCGCGCCCCTACCTTTCCCGCACTCGGCACACAGGTACTCCCGGATGTTGTCGTGCACGCGCATGTGCTCCTTCAGCATGTCCTTCCGCGCGAAGGACTTCCCGCACTGCTCGCACGCGTGGCTCTTGACACCTGAGCAACAAGCGCATCGAACGTGACCCCGGCAGGCCCGCATCCGCGCTCACAGCACAAGAGCCGCTAAGGAGGAGCGCGGGGGCAGGAGCACGGTGCGCTGCCTCAGGCGCTCCCTCGGTCTGCACAGAAGCCTACCACGGGCTCCGGGGCGCTGGGAAGGTCCCCAGGACCCGGGGCCACGGGGCAGGGGTCCAAGCTGGGGTCAGAAGCGGTGACAAGGGCCCCAGGACGGGAGAAGCCAGAGGAAGGCATGGAGGAGGGGTGTGCGGGTGCCAGAGCAGGGAGCACGAGGACACCCCAGCCCGGCCCAGTCCCCGTGGCAGGGCCCTACCCGTGTGGATGAGTTTGTGCCGCTCCAGATTCCCGATACTGTTGAAGATGCGCCCGCAGATCTCACACGGGTGGATGTACCTAGAGGCAGACAGGAGCCTCAGCACAGTGGCAGCGGCAATACCCCAGCCCCCCGCCCTGCCTTGGCTCAGGGCAGGCAACAAAGCCCCTACCGGAGCAAGACGCAGGAGGACTTTCTCCTCCAACAGGGCTGAACTGTGCCCCTCAAAATGCACAAGCTGCTGCCCTGATACTCAGCACCTCAAACCCCAACCGCATTTGAAAACTGTCTTTACAGAGGTCGTCACGTGAGACACAAGGTCATGGGGGCGGGGTAGGAGGACGGGTGTCCTTGGGCCCCAGACGCGCACGATGGAAGACCACGTAAGTCACGGGAAGGCGCCGTCCGCCCGCCGAGGAGGGAGGCCCAGAACTGCTGCCCCCTCCAGAAGGAGCGGGCCCCGCCGACCCCTTGACCTTCGGCCCCCAGAACTGAGACGGTGCACCTCACTGCTGGGGCGAATTGGGGGCCCTGTGCCCAGCAGCCCGAGCCCACTACTCCAGCCTCTGCCCAGGGCAGCTGGCTCGCTGCTCTTGAACCCAGCACTGAGCGTGGGCTAAAGCAGCCACAGGGCTACACCCCAGGAGCCTGACCTTGGTGGAGAGAAGGGGTTCCTGGTGGCTCTGCGGGCAGGCCAGGAAGCACCCTGTTGTGCTGAGGCCAGCAGGGCGAGGGAGACAGGACCCACGAGGACGGCCCGCTTCCCTCCAGGCCCGGCCGTGGGGCTCCCCAGGGAGACGGACTCGGCATCAGAGCAGCTGCCTCCCCGCGGGGAACGCGCCCCCCACCATGGCATGAGGCCAGGCCCTGCAGCCCCCCGCCCCGGGCGGCCTCCTCACTTCTGCACGTTGGGGTCCGGCAGGTTCTCGCGGTGGATGACCATGTGCGCGTGGTACGTGGCCTTGAGGGCGAAGCGGCGGTTGCAGATGCTGCAGCCGTAGCCCTTCTCCTTGTGGACCTCCATGATGTGCTTCAGGTACTCCTTCCCCCGGCCGAAGGTCAGCTGCCAACGGGCACACCCGTCACCCCCAGATCACCCCACCAGCGGCCTCCCGGCCCCCAGCTCCCGAGGCCCCGCCACGCACCGAGGCGCCCCGGCCGGACAGAGAGGGATGCCTCCGAGTGTGGAGTGCGCAGGGGTGCAGGAGGCGGGCGCCCGCCGACCTGCCCTCCAGGGGACCACCCCTGGGCCTCTCAGCTCCCCACCCAGCGGACCTCCACCCGCCGGCCCTGATGGCCCCATACCAGGTGCCGCGACGAGCAGGGAGCTGCCTGGTCTGCGGCCACCAAAGCCTCACACAGGGACCTGCGCTCACCGGCCACCCACGGCAAACGTGCAGCCCGGCCGCCAGCCACCGCTCCCCCACCCGGGCCAGCCCCTCGGCGGCGTGCAGGTCAGCAGCCCCCCTCCCCGTCTGAGACCGTGGTCGTGGTCGCAGGAAGAGAGCCACCACCCCTGTCCCGCCCAGGAGGCGCGTGGCAGGGCCGGCCCCCACCCAGGCCTCTCTGCAGGACGGCAGCCGGGCGCAGAGGGGCAGGGGCGGGGGCAGGGTTACCTGGCACCGCTTGCAGCTGTACTTGTGAGGCTCCGAGTCCGCGCTCGTGTCTGAGTTGTCCTCGTTCTCTTCCGAGGAGATGCCGATCTTGCCGATAAACTCCTCCCGCTGGTGGTCGTCCATCAGCGCGATGTCCTGCAGCACAGGGCGGCAGAGGCGCTGGCGGGTTAGTGGCATCCCCAGCGGTAGCGGGGCTGCCCCACACACAGGAGGCAGCAGCGCCTCGCGGCTGCACGTAAGTCCCACGTGGGGGTCCTGCTTGCCACCTCCCTTGGGGCTCCCTGGGCCCCTGCGTGCACCCTACATCCCGGCAGGAAGCCCGCCAGCCTCCTGCCTGAGTTCGGATGATCCTTCCCGGCCGGGGGCCAGCCAAGCCCACCAAGCCTCTGCCCTGCATCCCTGGGTGGGAGCCCGGCCTGGGGCTGCCTGGTCTTGGGGATGCTAGTGTCCCCGGCTGTGATGGGACCGGTCACCCACCTCGCCCCCTGGGAAGGGGTCAGTCCTCTCTAAGGCCTGTTTGCATATGACCTGGCAGGGATTGTGCTAAAAGTTATTACTTCTCTGAAAAAGACCATGAGGAACACTTCAGTCTTCCCGTCACAGGTCAGAGAAGCTCCCGCGAGCAGCTGAGGGGCCCCACAGCGGGGCTGCGGCCAGGCCGGGCGGAAGAGGCCTTGCCTGCGGCGGGAGGGGGATGGGGGGCTTGGCTCCCCGACTTGGATCTTGTCTGCTCCGCTGGGGCCCAGCGGACCTCCTTGCCACGGCCCATTTCCCAGCCACGGCCGCCAGGGGGCGCACCACAGCCGGCCAGTCTGCCTCTGACACAGGACCTGGGATTCCGGGCAGGGTGGACAGGCTTCCTTTGGGAAGTTCGCTATCCTGTCTGCCCCTTCCCTCCCGGGGCAGAGGGGAGGTTTTCACAAGGGCCTACTGCTGTGTTTCTTACTCAGGCTCCCGTTAGCGGAGAAGCAGCAGCACCTGCCGGAGGAAGGTTGCCCCAGGACGGGCACTGCCGGGCGCTGTGCCCCGCGGGCGCTCAGACCGGCCGGGCCCTGCGCCTCCGCTGCATCTCATCGAATCCTCAGGAAACCATCCTTCCCTGGCAGGTCTCCGGGCCCCCATTCCCAGGGCTCAGGCAGGGACAAACGGAGGTCTAAGTCCGAGCCCCGAGCCCCGGCCAAGGCCCCCCATGCTCCTGGGCCCTTTCTCTGGCCCCAGCTTCGTCCACGTGGCTCAGTCCCTGCACTAGGGGGGCCTCCCACACTCCTGCCTCGCCTCTCCCCTGCCTTGGATTTCCACCTGCCCAGTGAAACCCCAGCCCGCACCGGGGGCTGGAACTGCCAGGAACGGTCCCGGCGCTGTGGTGCGTCTCCGGGGCCTGCGCTCACCGTCTCCATCTGCCCTCGGTGCCACCTGGAATGTCCTCCTTTGCTCCCTGGATCGGCCCTTCTGCCCTTCACCATGACCCTGAATCCTCACGGCCCCCCACTCCTCGCTGTCCTCACCAGGAAGCACCCAGAACAGAGGAACGGTCAGGTGAGCCCCGCCGCAGGGGCCCGAGATGCGGCAGGGGGTCACGAGCGCCCGCCGGAAGACGGGCCAAGCAGACAGGTGTTTTGGGATGCTGACCACGAGGGCCTGCCACGCTGCCACGTGAGCTCCCCGGGCCAGGGCGGCGCTGGGCATCACCTTGAAGTGGACATGGATGTGGTCCCTGAGCACGTCCACGCGGAAGAACTTGCGGCCGCAGATCTCGCAGGTGTACTTCTTGTCGCCGTGGGTCAGCAGGTGCTTGTTCATGTTGCTTCTGCAGGAGAACACCTGCGGGCAGAGGGGCAGGACCTCACAGACTGGGACTGGGCAGGGACACCCTGGATGCCTGCCCACGACCCACCTCGGGGCTGGAGTCACGTGTGAACGTGAGCCAGTGACGGTCTCAGTATGAGCCTGTGTTGTCCCGGGAACCAACTGTCCTCTCGCCTCCACTGGCAGTGCGATCTGGCTCTGTTTTATTCACTCACTTAGATGTTTCACTAGGACGGGGCCTTTCAAGAAGCCGGAAAATCACAGAACCAGCCGGGATCTTCTGAGAGTCCGTACCGAGGGAGAGTGCCACCCTTGGGGTGGGGACCGGGCTTCAGGCACAATTCATGCCAACTCCCCCAACCTGCTGTCTCTGGTCTAGTGCAGTGGCTGAGGAGGCTCACACACGTCCCCATACACCCCCAGTGGGGCCAGGCTGGGATGCTGGGGACCCCGTGCCCTCTGGCACAGAGCCCCTGAGATAAAATGGCTGCAGAGGCCACCTGCAGGCCCTGCTGATCTGAGATCCGAGCTCTCTCCCTTCCTGTCTAGACCCTCCACGCAAACACAATGAATGTGTCACTGAATAAAATGTGTCTGAACGCCAGTCAAGGGCGAGGTGGTTTCACACCTGTGATCTCCCAAGGGCATCGAGGGGACATGGTGCCTGTGCTCCCCGAGAGTCCGTGATTAAGGGCAGGTTGACCAGGACACACGGATACGGACAAGGGCTCCGTGGAGAGCAGGGAGGGTGAGCAGGACACACGGTCACGGACACGGGCTCTGTCCCGGCGGACAGCAGGAGGGTGAGCAGGACACACGGTCACGGACACGGGCTCTGTCCCGGAGGGTGAGCAGGACACACAGTCACGGACATGGGCTCTGTCCCGGCGGACAGCAGGAGGGTGAGCAGGACACACAGTCACGGACACGGGCTCTGTCCCGGCGGACAGCAGGAGGGTGAGCAGGACACACGGTCACGGACACGGGCTCTGTCCCGGCGGACAGCAGGACGGTGAGCAGGACACACAGTCACGGACACGGGCTCTGTCCCGGCGGACAGCAGGACGGTGAGCAGGACACACGGTCACGGACACGGGGGAGCAGGTGGTCCGCTCACCCCCCCCGTCCCCTGGCACGTCTGGGCCTGGCTCCCAGGCTCACAGGAAGACCCCGGCACCAGCTCCCCCTCCCTCTAGCCTCACCAGCCCCCACACCCAGGGCACACGCCAACATGGGGCTCCCAGGCCATTCCATCCTGCTGACTGGTTTGCTTTGTGGTTTGAAGAAAGTCAGGAAATTCCACATGGAAACACGGATTTCCATTTTCTCCCTTGAAAAGGTCAATAGAGGTGCCACGTCACCCCGTGGCGGTGGGCTGGGCCGTGTCACGGCTGGCCGTGGGCTGGTAACCTTCACCTCTCTGGTGTCCAGACCCGGGGGCAGCGGGCTGTACCCTGGCTTCAGGGCTCCGGCCCCGGGGCTCTGGGGTGGGGGACAGGACTGGAGGAGGCTGAGCCGGCAACAGCGCCCCTTCCCCACCCCACCCCCACGCGCCCACTGGTGGTCACACACCGCCCCCTTGTGGCAGCACGGAGCCCGCGTGGGCACCCCCGGAACCGCTTGGCAGCAGGTGCTCTGCGTAAGGGACGGATGGGAGCTCCAGCCCTGGGGACCGAGGAGCTTTGCAGACTCCTGAGTCCTGGGGTGCGAGTCTGAGGGAGGAGCAGCCACACTCTCGTCTCGCTCACAAAGAACAGCTCCATTTTACGTGCAACCTGGCGCACCCTGGACGGCAGTGCCGGCACCGGGTCCCGGCACGGAGCTGACTGAAGGCCGCCCTGCCGGACACAGCCCGGACGGCCCGCCTCGGAGGCACCTGCCCCTAAGGGTGGCGTCCCGCCTCGCTCACCCGGAGCGCCCATGGCCATGGGGCGGGTCGGCACTTAGACCGGCTCTGCCTGGACAAAGGGAAGGCCTCGGGCCTCCCTGCGCCTTCGGGGCCCCGCACTCAGGTCCTCCGCCACAAGGACGCGTGGCAGGGGTGCTGAGGAGGAGAGGGCGAGCTCCAGGAGGGGCTCAGGGGGAAAGCCAGCCTCGGAGGAGAAGACGCGTCTTAGCTCACTCACGGGAGACGCATCTCAGCAGAATGCGAGGACAATGGTGTAAGACACGCGCGGGCGCTGGCGCTCGCGACAACCCATGCCTCTGTTTGCGCACTCAGAAACTCTCCTGCAGCTCGGGGCCTTAGCGACAGGCCGGGTGGGGCTCCCAGCTCGGTTCCCGAAGGGAGAGCGTTACCTTGCCGCACACGGGGCATCCCGAGGGCTCCTTCTTGTAGCGGACCAGGTTCTCGCCACCGGCGTCCAGGTCTTCCCGCTTCACCCGCCGCACGCCTGGAATGCCCCCCGCAAGCGAGAGAGTGAATACACAGGAGCACGCGCGTGCTGGGCACCTGCGCTCGGCCGGCGTGGCTGCCTGGGCGGCGGGGGCAGGGCTGGCGCCCCCAGCACGCACCACGGGAACCAGCGCTCCTTCGGGCACCAGGCAAGAGCGGCTGCACGCGCCCCAGCAAACCGTGGCACAACTCGTGCTCCCGAAGCGTGTGAAAACCCAAGGGGGTTCGGAGTTTTACGGTGTCAAGGAGCTACACGGAGCAGCTCACGCTGAAGAAGGGAGTCTCCTTTGATCCCAGCGCCCAAGGCCAAAGTAGGATTCTCAGGGATGACCGTTTTGGTCAAAAAGATACCAATATTCATCCTTGCAAATTAAATCAGTCAATCAGGATCAGGGAGAAAAACCAAGTGACAAGGGACTCCTTAAGGTTTGAAGACCTCACAGTTCATACCTGGGATCAGAATGGATTTCTAGAAACTCACAGGAACAGGGTATCGTTCAATAAAAGAGAAATTCGCTCTCAGTGCCTTTCCACCCAGTGGACCCGTGCTGGAACATTCCTGCATCCCACCGAGGGAACGCAGGGCCGGACTTAAGAACGCCCAGTCAAGGAGATGTGAAAACCCAACATCCCCAAAGGCTCCCAGCAGCATAAGGTGCACCAGAGCAGAAGCAGTGGCTGAGACTAGGCTTTGACGGGAAGGGGAACCACGAGACCCGTCCATTCGTCCCGCAGAAAATGATCAGCCTCGTGTGTCGGCTGTCAAACGTGGTGAAAACCAGTTGTAAGATGCCGCCCACGTGCCCACCCGTCAGGAGATGCTGACCCCGGCAGGACCGCTGGCAGGTGGCATATGGGGCTTGGGGCTCCACCAGCAGGGGCTGGCTCGGCCACCCACCAGCCTGGGGGGAACCAAGGCACAGTGGGGCTTGCCCGGGGCCCTGCAGGCACAAAGTGGGCACCAGGTTCAGCAGAAGAGGCCCAGGTGCCCCCCACCCGAAGGGTCACAGAGAGAAAAGAGGTGCATTTCCCAAAGCCACGTGGGTGACAGCCGAGCAGAAAAGTGGGTGTGAAATTCCTACAGGATGGACCCGTCTTACTCGGAAGAGGCAGGATACGCGTCTACACACAGCCGCGTGCCCCAGGCACACCTTGCGTGCGACTCTGCTCTCTTTTTCAACACGTCTGAATGTCATCTGCAATTCTTTCTCAAATGGCTCCTCTCAAGCTCTTACAGAAAGGTGCTGTGGTCAGCCAGGGCCGCTTACTGCGGCTGGTGTGCAAGGGGGACGTGGCTTTGGGGGACTAACCGGGACGACCACAACGAAGATGCCGATGCAAAGAGGATCTGTCTGGCCAGATCTCCGCGCAAGTCTGGGCGGGAACGCCCGGCTCACACCCGCGGCCCGGGCGCCCTCCCACGCGGGGCTCCCGTCTGCCCTGCGCAGCCACCCCCAGCCCCATCCTAGCTCAGCCCCGCATCGTGCGGCCCCTCCCCCCACCTGCTGCTGAACCCACCGCCCCAGCCTCCCCTGCAGCCGGCTTCCTGTCAGCCCCCAGCGGACGGGAGGCTCCCCAGCACCGCAGCTGCAGACGGCAGGGGCCATCGGGGGCCCGCAGAGCGCCTGAGGGGCACGGGGGAAATTACATACGGCCCCAGCCGCGGCGTCTGCCCAGAACATTCTGCTCTGTGCCCGAGGCTGCAAGGTCACCCCCTCCCAATTTCATACGCTGTTTACTCCCCACTTTCTCTCCTATCAAAAGCATTTTCTCAAGAGAGTGAGAGACTCTGAAGAAATGCTTTTAAGGACGGCGTAGTCCTCAATCCTAGAGAGTCCGGATTCCTAAAAAAAAAAAAAAAGGGGGCGCCTGGGTGGCTCAGTGGATTAAGCCTCTGCCTTCGGCTCAGGTCATGATCTCAGGGTCCTGGGATCGAGCCCCGCATCGGGCTCTCTGCTCAGCGGGGAGCCTGCTTCCCCCCTCTCTCTGCCTGCCTCTCTGCCTGCCTCTCTGCCTACTTGTGATCTCTGTCTGTCAAATAAATAAATAAAACCTTTAAAAAAAAAAAGAGTCTGGATTTCTAAAAAAATAGTAACAATGGAGTCCGGATTTCTTAACTCTGCTCAGCGTGCAACATCCAGGATGTTTCTGGGGGTTCCCGCGAAGACACCGTTCGGCCCCCCGCCAGCACCGGCTGGGCCTCCCCGAACCCCGAGGGGCAGCGGCATCGCAGGCGGCACCCCACGAGGCCAAGCCCCCGGCCCCGCCTGAGCCCCCGGCGCGGTGGCGCTCACCTTCCAGGTGCCTCCTCTGGTGGTCCAGCATGACGTCCTTGCGGTAGAACATTTTGCTGCAGACCTCGCAGGCGAACTTCTTGTCCCCGTGCTTCTTCTTGTGCTTGGAGAGGTTGCTGTTGGTGGAGAAGAATCTGAAACACATCTCGCACTGGAACGTCTTGTCATCTGTCGGGAGAGCAAGCAGACACATGGCGGCGTTTAGGTAAAGAGCGCTCAAGACGGGATCGGCATCCTGGCCGTGGGGGCGGAGCGGCGACGAGGCCCAGGGTCCGGGGTCTGGGGGAGGGCCAAGCTGCAGGGGGGGCCGAGCCCCCCGGGAAAGGTGCCACCACCCTCGGCCGAGCACTGGGGACCACACGCGGAGCACACAAGGGGCCCGAGCCGGCAGGTCCTCGCGGAGGGAAGTAACACTGGCTCCCCCCGCTGGCCCTGCCTCGCCCCTGCCGCACACGCCTCCTTGGCATCTGGGGATGTGTCCCCGGAGGAGCCAGGCCTGAATGACCACAGGTCTGGCCTTCTCCCTGCACCCGACCCGACTGCGGCCCGGACCCCTGGTCTCAGAGAAGGTGGTGTCCTTCCCCCGCCGCCCTGGGCTCCGGCCCCACCTGCCCCGCCACGACCCACCTGCCCCCTCCCTTCCCTGCCACCTGTCCCCGTCCACACGCACGGATGCCCAGGTTCTCCCACCGGGCACACAACTGTCTTCTAGGTCCCTCTTAACAGACACACACCCACACTCACCCACACCTGACACACACACTCACACACACACTCACACGTACACACCTATACTCTCACGTATTCCACACTCTCACACACCCACATTCACCCAAACCCCCACACACACCCACACTCGCACACCCACACTCTCACCCTCCCACACACACCGCACACTCACACACACCCAACACCCCGACAAACACCTCACACTCTCACACCCCCCCACACTCTCAAGCCCCACTCATGATCCTGTACAACCACACACGCACACCGCCCCGCGTACATGCCCCCCCCAACCCCGGGCTGGCATTTATCAGCCGCGGTGAGCCCCCACCCCTGAGCAGGTGGCCCGTGTCCCGGGGCCCGCGAGTCGGGGAAGGGGCAGTGCTGTCCTTGGGCTCCGGCCTTCTCTGTCACGAGCACCAGCAGGTGCAGGCGGAGAACCCACTTGCAGCCGTTCCCGAGGGCTCAGCGGCCGGAGGCCAGTCCGCCCCGTGCAGGCGGCCTTCCCTGTCATGGGGCGGGCACGTCCCCAACTCAGGAAGCCAGACCTGTGCCCGGTCCCAACTGTAACCTGCCACCAGCAACCCCCGCCCTCGAGGTCTATACCTGTGTTTCCACAAAATGCAGCAACAAAGAGCAAATGCCTGTTACCGGGGACCTGGTGGGGGTGTGGGGAGACTGCAGGGGGGCGGTGGATGTCTGGGGGAGCCGAGCGGCCCGGGAGGCTGACGGTGCAGGCTGTGACCGAGGGCTTGGGCGTGAGCCCGTGCTGCTCTCCAGCTCTGCCTAGATAGTCAGGGACAACGCGAGGACCGCCGAGGTGAGCTCCGGGACTGGTCCCGCTGAGCACATGCC